>NW_027364147.1:0-300644 GCF_046119375.1 Phyllobates terribilis | reverse complement strand
CCACCACAGTTCCAACATTCAACTCTTTGCTCTTCCTTCCGGTGACGGGTCTAAGACAAGGAATGTGCGGGTATAGCATCCTCTCCTTGGTCCTTCTTTTATATATCTGAGGGGCCATCCCTTGGCAAGTTACTAGAGGCTCCTTTGAGATTGTGTAACTCTCCTCGAATATTTCTAATATCCTGACGAAATTCTCGTGCCCAGTCAGGTTCCCTGTTAGCCTCCGAGGCGGTAGCTACCTGGTGACTCTAGACCATACCCATCAAGGCGGGTGCCTCTTTTTCTCGAACTTGTGCCTCAGCCCCGTTTCCAAGAAAGTCATGTCCGGATTAGTCAGTTACTGCTCCTTCAGAGCCTGTCGCAGGTAGGGTTCCCTTAGTCCGGCAACAAATTGATCCCACAGTACTTCGTCTAAGGATCCCAGCCCTTGAAATTCCTCTTCTTGGCGATATGGGCCGTCACCTCCCGCAGAGCAATTGCCTCACTTTCCCCTTGAATTTATTTAAATAAGCGCATGGGTAAGTTACCAAGGTCAGTAGTGTCACTGTGCATAAGGGCTAGCTCTGCCTGCGTGGCTGGAGTCATAGGGTACATGCTGATCATCATCTGCAGTCTCTCCACCCAATCCCTCAACTCTATATTATTCCCCGCGAATTTTGGGAAGTTACTGAGCAGGGCCCCTAGGGCAATACTTCTCCTGACATGTCCCCCATCACCCTGTCCCGCCATTTCCGCACTGGAATGTTGCATCCTGCCGAATACGCCAAATATAGTGCAGTCAAACAACTAATATAAACTGTAAAATGTTTTATATGGTAACAATTTCTTTACAACATTTGACAGTAAAATTAGCAGCCAATCACATAACAGAATAAATTATCAGAGTACACTAGAATTCAGGGGTTGGTAGTTTCAAATGATCTACTGGAGGAAAGGGGAACTATATTAACTATAGTGGGCAAGAGGCAGTCTTTTAAAGCTTTGGCAATACTCTGTTCCTATCACAACTCGTTGTCCCTTTGCCCCGTAACTTCCTATCCACTTTTGCAATGCCGCTCTGGCGTCTGCTGGTCCTCGAATGACTGTCTTTCCCTCTATCTGTGACTGGTACCATATGTCCCTGTAAGCGGTAATGGCCTGTTTTGTGTATCCTTCTTGGTCGTCGACCTGACCATGAATCTCCAATCTGACAACTCCGAAGCTTTTGCGACGTCTTGTCACTGCCGCACACGTCTGAGAACTGTGCTACCACAACCTGTTCCCGTTCTGTTGACAGACGTCACCCGTATGAAGAATCTTGACTGGCATCGCTCGAGTCTTCACCGTCGACTTCTCGGCTGGGAACCTTTACTGGCATCACTTGGGTCTTCGAGGCTTGAACGTCGACGTCTGTCCTGGGCGGATACGTGGCACCTTTCTTCCTGACAGGAGCTCCGGACGCTACTGTTGCTCCTCCCGTCTCTCTCTTCAGTGTCATAATCACCTCAAAACTTGTACACGTGCTGTTTTTCTCTTCAGCTCATTTTCCTGACAATGCTGTCCCCAGAGACCTGATCAAACTCCTCCCCTCTGCCAAACCTCCATGCTGTTCTGGTACCAGTGTCTTGTCTCTTCACACACAAAAAAAAATTGCATATCATGTGGGAGACTCCTCAAATGTATGGAAGAAGGTGCAGTGGTCAGATGAGACCAAAATAGAACTTTTTGGCCACCAAGGTAAATGCTATGTCTGGCACCAAACCAACACAGCTCATCAACCCAAGAACACCGCACTGAAGAATAGTGGTCGCAACATCATGCTGTGGGGATGTTTTTCAGCAGCAGAGACATTGAAAATGGTCCGAGTCTGGGGTAAGGTGGATGGCGCTAAATACAGGAATATTCTTCAGCAAAACCTGTTTCAGTCTGTCAGTGATTTGAGACTGGGAAGGAGGTTAGCCTTCCAAAAAGACAACGACCCAAAGCATACTGCTAAAGCAACACTCAAGTGGTTTAAGGGGAAATGTGTAAATGTTTTGCAGTGGCCTAGTGAAAGCTCAGACCTTAATCCAATTGAGAATCTGTAGTCAGACTTGAAGATTAGTGTTCATCATAGGAAACCACCTGACTTGAAGGAACTGGAGCACTTTTGCCTTGAGTAATGGGCAAAATTCCCAGTGACAAGATAAAGAAAGCTCAGAGACTTATCCAAAGTGACTTTCAGCTGTAATTGCAGCAAAAGGAGGCTCTACAAAGTAGTCACTTTAGGGGGGTGAATAGTTATGCACACTGAAGTTTTCAGGTATTTTGTCCTATATGTTGTTTTCTTCACAATAAAAAGAAAACCAAATGTTCACATTTGTAGGCATGTTATTTATATAAACTTATGCAAACCCTTAAAAAAAAATCTGTGAAATTCCATGTTAGGTAGCAAAACACGAAGGGGGGTGAATACTTCCAAAAGCCACTGTATATAGTTTTTTTTATGTTTGGCTGCTGTCATGCTGTCACACACTAAAAGACGCATCGTTTTGCAAAATAAAGTTTTTGCATCGCCATATTTTGAGAGCTATCATTTTCACGCCGACAGAGTCATGTGAGGGCTCTATTTTTGCGGGACAAGTTGATGTTTTTATTGGTACCATTTTTTAGCTTATAACATTTTTTGATCGCTTTCTATTATGATTTTTGGGAGGCAGAATTAACAAAAAAGAGTAATTCAGAAATTGTTTTTTGGGCGGTTTTATTTAATGGCGTTCACAGTGTGGTAAAAGTGATAACATTTCTTTATTCTTCTCTTCGGGTCAGTACGATTACAGCGATACCACATTTATATAATTTTTTATGTTTTGTCACTTCTTCACAATAAAAACTATTTTATAGAAAAAATATTGTTTTTGCATCGCTTTATTCTGAGAGCTATAACTTTTTTATTTTTTTCACTGATGAGGCTGTATGTTGGCTTGTTTTTTGAAGGGCAAGGTTGTATTTTCAGCGATACTCTTTTTAGTAACATTGGTCTTTTTGACTGTGTTTTATTCCACTTTTTTTCCACCGGTATGATGAAAAACCATAGTTTTTTGCCACTTTTTTTTTTACAGTGTTCACTGAAAAGGTTAACTAGTGAGACAGTTTTGTAGATCAAATCGTTCCAGACGTGGCAATACTAAATGTGCTTATTTTTTTGTTTTTGCATCATGCATTGCAATGTATGAGACCTGTGTGATTACACAGGCAGAACCACTGTTATAACCAGTCTATGGCTGGGTGTAACAGGCCACTGTACATGGCACACCAGGCGGTTATTGTTTGACATCTGGGTGCCGTGACAACCATCGACTCCCCTTGATTTTGTCACGGGGGTGCCAATGGGATTTAGAGAGGGAGCCGCTTCCCTCTCACAACCTTTCAAATGTTGCGATCGCTCTCAATCGTGGCATCTGGAGGGATAATGAGCCTAGGTCTGTGCTGGCACCGTCCCTGGCTCTCATTGCAGGAGCTCGGTTGTTAGCTGCGTCAAGCTCCTGCGGGGATCATGTGGGAGGTGCTGATATTTTAATACTTCCTGCATGATCATATTGTGATAGGTCAGTCACATTGACTGACCAAACACAGCGCTCTGAGCATGGGGACCACCGGCATAGGTCCCCGCACCTCTTCCCGTGCTGCTCAGCTGTTAGCATGTTACTGTCACAGCATGTTTACACGCATTGACAGTTTTAAATCACAATGGACATAGCACGTCACGATGTGGAAACTGCTCATGACATGCTATGTCTGCCATTGGTCGTAAAGGGGTTAAACAAACCGCCAATACTGTGTTTTGTTGCTCTGGTCCCTGTTGTGTGGATTCAGCAGTGACGCTACGTCGACAGCCCTGCAGCTAATCACTCCGCTCAGCAGGTCTGCGAATGTAAATGGCAGAAGCTGCGGAGTTTAGTATTGTTTGGGTGCAGCGCTGTTGACATTATGCCGATGCTGCAGCTAAACAGAGAGAGGGGTAGTGGGGAAGACTCAGTATATAACCCAGTAAGAGCAAGCAAAGCTAGCGTGCAAAAGATTGCTGAAAGAGGACAATCCCTTCAACCCCTTCATCCCAGGGTGATTTTCCGTTTTCACCTCCACCTTTTCCAAGAGCCATAACTCCTTTCTATTCCAACAAAATAGAAGTATGATGGCTTGTTTTTTGTTTGGTGAGTTGTACTTTTAAATTACATCATTCATTTTATCATGTGATGCACTGGAAAGCAGAGAAAAAAAATGAAAGTGTGCTGAGTTGCAAAAAAATTGCAATACCAAAATTGTTTTTTGGGTTTACCATGTACACTAAAGTATGTAGTAAAACGGACCAGGCAGTATGATTCTCCAAGTCAGTCGGAGTATGCAGATACCACATACAGTGGTGGCCAAAAGTATTGGCACCCCTGCAATTCTGTCAGATAATACTCCGTTTCTTCCTGAAAATGATTGCAATCACAAATTCTTTGGTATTATTATCTTCATTTAATTTGCCTAAAATGAAAAAAACACAAAAAGAATTGTCCTAAAGCCAAATTGGATACAATTCCACACCAAACCTAAAAAAGGGGGTGGACAAAAGTATTGGCACTGTTTGAAAAATCATGAGATGCTTCTCTAATTCGTGTAATTAACAGCACCTGTAACTTACCTGTGGCACCTAACAGGTGTTGGCAATAACTAAATCACACTTGCAGCCAGTTAACATGGATTAAAGTTGACTCAACCTCTGTCCTGTGTCCTTGTGTGTACCACATTGAGCATGGAGAAAAGAAAGAAGACCAAAGAACTGTCTGAGGACTTGAGAAACCAAATTGTGAGGAAGCATGAGCAATCTCAAGGCTACAAGTCCATCTCCAAAGACCTGAATGTTCCTGTGTCTTCCATGCGCAGTGTCATCAAGAAGTGTAAAGCCCATGGGACTGTGGCTAACCTCCCTAGATGTGGACGGAAAAGAAAAATTGATGAGAGATTTCAACGCAAGATTGTGCGGATGGTGGATAAAGAACCTCGACTAACATCCAAACAAGTTCAAGCTGCCCTGCAGTCCGAGGGTACAACAGTGTCAACCCGTACTATCCGTCGGCGTCTGAATGAAAAGGGACTGTATGGTAGGATACCCAGGAAGACCCCACTTCTTACCCCGAGACATAAAAAAGCCGGGCTGGAGTTTGCCAAAACTTACCTGAGAAAGCCTAAAACGTTTTGGAAGAATGTTCTCTGGTCAGATGAGACAAAAGTAGAGCTTTTTGGGAAAAAGCATCAACATAGAGTGTACAGGAAAAAAAAAGAGCCATTCAAAGAAAAGAACACGGTCTCTACAGTCAAACATGGCAGAGGTTCCCTGATGTTTTGGGGTTGCTTTGCTGCCTCTGGCACTGGACTGCTTGACCGTGTGCATGGCATTATGCAGTCTGAAGACTACCAACAAATTTTGCAGCATAATGTAGGGCCCAGTGTGAGAAAGCTGGGTCTCCCTCAGAGGTCATGGGTCTTACAGCAGGACAATGACCCAAAACACACTTCCAAAAGCACTATAAAATGGTTTGAGAGAAAGCACTGGAGACTTCTAAGGTAGCCAGCAATGAGTCCAGACCTGAATCCCATAGAACACCTGTGGAGAGATCTCAAAATGGCAGTTTGGAGAAGGCACCCTTCAAATATCAGGGACCTGGAGCAGTTTGCCAAAGAAGAATGGTCTGCAATTCCAGCAGAGCATTGTAAGAAACTCATTGATGGTTACCGGAAGCGGTTGTTCGCAGTTATTTTGGCTAAAGGTTGTGCAACCAAGTATTAGGCTGAGGGTGCCAATACTTTTGTCTGGCCCATTTTTGGAGTTTTGTGTGAAATGATCAATGATTTGATTTTTGCTTCATTTTCTATTGTGTTTTTTCCTTGCAAGCAAATTAAATGAAGATAATAATACCAAAGAATTTGTGATTGCAATCATTTTCAGGAAGAAACTGAGTATTATCTGACAGAATTGCAGGGGTGCCAATACTTTTGGCCACCACTGTATGCGGGGCTGGTGCCACCATCCGGCGAACCCAGGAAATGCTGGGGTAATTGGACAAACGGGGAGGCCAACTCGCTGTCGGCATGGAGAATAACTACCGCAGTAGCAGTTGTGATTGCCTGGGCCCAGCTGGTGAGGAGCCCGCCAACATCAGCAAATATTTTAGCTAGATGTGCATCCTTGGACGCACATTCAACTGAAGTGTAGTGTAGCGAACAGACCCATTGGGTCCGTGCGCAGCAAAACACACTGCCAGCCAATCAGAGGTAAGCAGCTGACGTTGGCGTGCACGTGACCGGGGTCGCATGGGGTCAACTTTTATATATTTTCTTAATATTTTTAAAAACTTTTTTTTACACTTTGTTCATGCTTCAATAGTCTTCTGGGGAGACTAGAATCATCACTTGTCAGATCTCCTCTGCTACACATAGGCGATGAGCAGATTTGCTCACTTGCTATGAGCGCCGACCATTGGGAGAGATTGACAGCGGCATTTAACTGGTTAACAGCTGCGGGTGGATCGTGATTTCACCCGTGGCTGTTGTGGGCACATGTCAGTTGTATAGATCAGCTGACATGTGCCTGGAAAAGTGCGGGCTCAGTGTTGGAGCCCGCGCTGAGCAGGGGTTATGATATCAGGCGTACTATTATGTCTGACGTCATAAAGTGGTTAATATATGGAACACTATAGGCTGTTCATTATACTGTATGGGTGACTATGGGTTGCGCATTATACTACATTGATAAAAAAAAATATGAAAATGGGCTGTGAAAATGGGCTGTGCATTATACTATATGGATTACTATTGGTTTCGCATTATACAACAAGGAAGACTATAGGATGAGCATTATACTCCATGGATAACTATGGGATGAGCATTATACTCCATGGTTGACTATGGGATGAGCATTATACTCCATGAATGACTATTGGCTGTGTATTATACTACATACATGGATGACTATGGGCTGTGCATTGCACTGCTATATTGATGACATTTTTTTATTTAAATGGTGAAAAAAAATATGAAATTTTTAAGACAAAATTTTGCTTTTGTCGCCATTTTCCCAAGACCTATAGCATTTTTATTTTTTGTGATATGGAGCTATATGAGGGGCTATCATTTGTGCCTTGAGCTGACATTATATTGATACTATTTTGGGATAGATACAATGTTTTGATCGTTCTTTACAGCATTTTATTGCAATGTTGTGGCGGCCCAAAAAAAAGTAATTCTGGACTTTCAACTTTTTTCTCGTTACGCTATTTACAAATCTGATTAGCTTACTTTATATTTTTTATTTGTTTTATTTTGAATGGAGCAAAAGGGGGTGTTTTGAACTTTTGGTTTTCATTTTTTTATTACTTTTTAAAACAGTTTTTTTTTTTTACTTTTTACTGGCTTCAATAGTCCCCTTAGGAGACTTTGAAGCTGTGATCATCCGATCGCCTGTGCTACACATAGAAGGGCTTTAGCCCTGCTAAGTGTAGTTGAAATCACCATCTCTTATGAATGCCGAATCTTCGGCAGACCCCTGGCTCTCATGACAACCCATCGGCGCCCCGTGATCACGTGACAGGAGTGTTGATGGGTGGGTCTTGTGACACACTTCTAGACATTGTGTGTTAAATGCTGCTGTCAGTGATTAACAGCCGCATGTGGATGTCGCATGAGCAGGGAAAGATGCGGGCTCAGCATCGGAGCCCGTATCAAAGGAAGGGACACGACTTTGGAAGTACCAATATTTCCAAGGTTGTGAGGGGGTTATACCTTCTACTAAATTTAGGTCATTATAATTTAGGACTAATTATGAATATATCTGAAATTTGATGAAAATTTGAAAAAATTGAATTTGTATACCTTTAAAACAGTCAGTTCACATAAAATAGTTAATAGATAACTTTTACAGAATTAAACCTACAGTACATTTAAGACCATGTCCAGCATTTAGTCAGTATTTTACATCAGTAAGCCAAAATCAGGAACGGAACAATAAGGCCACGTGTATTTTTTTTGTGTGCGTTATTTAACATGCGCTTTTGACACTGTCTCTGTGTCTTTAAATTATTCATATACTTAGGTGCGGATTACATGTGTTTTTGATGCGTTTCCGCTCTGTAAATGCACTAAAAACACATGTGCATTTTTTACTTGCGGATTTTCCGAATCTAGCGTTAAGTTTATGAGGAAAATCTGCACAGAAACCTCAGCGTACCCTCAAGAGAAATTGACATGTTGCGCATTTGAAAAATGGACCGCAGGTCAGTTTACACAACGTAAAGAAGAAGCACAGTGGGCGTGTGATTTCTAGAAATCCCATCCACTTTGCTGGAACTGTAAGATGTTGCGTTTAAGATGCAGGGAAAATGCGCAGTGTCAAAAACGCAATAAAAGCTCATCGTGGGAACGTAGCCCGATAGAAACACGCAACACTTCTGCATTTTTCACCCACTCCTGATTTTGGCTTACCAATACTGATGTAAAATACTGAACATGTGAACGTAGCCTAAATCTCCACACACACTACAACAAGACCCCTGTGAGATGAACTAAACACAAAACAAACCAAATGGGACAAGAACCAGTTAAGGCTATTTGCACAAGCGTCTTTTTCAGCTACATTCTGCCCAGAATCCGCTTGAAAAAGTGCCACATAGGCATCCCATAAAATGAGCATTGTGCACAGTAATGTATTGTGATTGCTGGCCACGTTATGCCTTATTTCACTTCTTTTAACTGTTTCAGGGTTCGTAAACCCTGAAGCGGTTAGAAAAAGTAACATGTTCAATCTTTGGGCGGCTTCTTTTGGGAAGCTGCCATGCTCTATATTCAGAGTACAAATTGAAAACCGCCAGTGAAACTGCTTTAGGAAAACAATTGCAGGCGTTATCATGAAGTGGCTTCAATTGGGAATATGTGGCAGCTGCGATGCTGTGTGCACATACCCTAATACTGGATTTGTCAAATAAAAAAAAAAGATTGTAATAATAATATAAGAGGCCAAACTAAAAAGATAAGCATCAGGGGGAAGTTCTGAAAATATGGTAGCAAACAAAGGGGAACAAAAGTCTCCCTGATACAAGAGGCATCCCCCCCCTCCACATTTTGTAGCCATCGGTTTACAATAGTAATGTGGCACTAGCAACACTAGGAAATTAATTAGCATATATTATCAATATAATTGTACATGTCATAAGAAATACTGAAAGTCACACAGTGTAATAATGTTAGATATAACTAAGATAATACCACAATCATGAAACCAAGAGCTCAGAGATGATCCCAGAAATAAAGGACCTTTATATAGATACAATATATTACTTGACAGTTAAACAGCGTAAAGAGCAACAAGCCTACTGTGAGACAGTGAGTGGAATTATATGCGAGGACTGGTATGTATCCCCCAGGATGTGCTTAAAAGCATATTGAATCGCTGGAGAGCATAGTAATCACAGTTACTATACAAAATAAAAGTGTGGACTGGGTCAAGTTATTTGACCAAGTCAGTTTAGGAAAACCTGTATTGGGCTTTTATTTTTGGAGAGATCTGTAGGATGGTAGTGGGACGGATCTCTCCCTCCATTCTGGACCGTACAAATGGCCCATGGTCATGTTTTTTATTTAAACCTGCAGTTAAGTTTTGGATTTCACATGAAGCAGAACTGAAGGCACTGTGGATGTATGACTGGATATGTGAAGCTAGCACAGACCAGAGCCAGCAACGTGGGCATCAATGATGGCACCCGAGAACCTTACGGGGATGCAAGTGCTAGCAGCACTGGGCTTTATTGAAGTGTTCCCAGCTGCTAATCGGACGTGAGCAATTTCATGTGTGCAGTATTTGGACAATAAAGGACATTTTACTTAACTTGCCTAGGTCACTGTCTCACTAAATTTTCTGGTGGAAACACTGCTGCCTTACATATGGTGGAGAATGCGAGCAGTGTGAATTGAGACATACCCCGAAGAAAACTGCGTGTCGGTAATCAAGGCTGCAAAATTACAAATCAGGCCCGTGGAAAATATGTAGTAACTACTAAAGAACTTGGTCCTCCCCCAGCAGCAGCAGCTGCAGTTTAAGTGGCAACAACAGGAGCAGCACCAACAGCAACAGCTGTACCAGTAGAACCAGACGAACAATCTGATTCTGCAACAGACTGTGGCCCTGCGAGAGACTGCCAACCCTGGTTCGTCTTGAGGCCTGGGACATCGTCAGGTCGACACTGAGGAAGATGAGTCCAGAGGACGACATAGAAGCTTTCCTCACCATGTTTGAATGCTCAGCGAAGTGGGAGAGCTTGCCAATTTTCCAGTGGGCTGAAGTGGTGACTCCGTTCCTGATGCGAGACTCCCAGCCAGGAACGGAGGTACTTTAACCTCCGCCAGGAGGATGGCCAGAACTATGGGAAACTCAAAGGTGAGATCCTTGCCCGTATGGAAGTTAATACATATGTATGGGAACACCTTGAGTACCAGTGGTCATTTGTGGAAACCAGCCCAGCTTGGCGTTTGATTTGTTACAGTTACAGTAAAAAATGGCTCCAGCCTGAGACCTTGAGCCCAGCCTAGATGGTAGAGAGGGTAGTAGTCGACCAGTTGGTGCGACCTTCGCCAGTAGCCATACAGCGCTTGGCGTGACAAGGGGACCCATGAAGTCTATATCAGGTGGCCTGATCTAGGGTAAGGTGGCCACACACGACTTTGTACGAGATTCTGCCCCACTGCAAATATCATGCCGGGCCCTACGAGCCCAGAAACATGTGAAAGGGATACGATTCTCTGCTGCGGTTAGTCTGGACCATGCCACAATTGAGGGGGAAGAGTCCAGTATACCCTAAACCGATCTCGCTGACCAGAAGTCCCACTGCTATCAGGTGCTGGCTGTGCCAAGGGCCAGGACATGTGGTGGCTGCCAACTTCTCCCTGACTGCAGAGCCCAATGACTGCGGGTTTACTCAACAGTTATCTATATATGCCTAGACAAGCAATGAGGGGAATGCTGGGGTCATCAGATGGTCTCTGTCCTTGAAAAAATTTAGTTTTTCAGTGGAACATCGAGCTAGGAAGTCACAAAGCAATGTGGATGCCCTGTCACGGGCACCCTGCTCACAGGTGTTCAACCCCACAAGTTACAACAGAGGGGTGGGTGGTAGGATAATGAGGGGAAGCAAATGCGAGGGCCATTATGTATTCACCAAAATGTGCTAAAAAGCATACTGAACCGCTGGAGTACATACTAATCACAGCCACGGCTGTTGTTATCATGCAAAGTAAAAGTAAGTGTGGACTGGGTGAAGTTATTTGACCAAGTCAGTTTAGGAAAACCAGTATTAAAAATACAGTTTAGTCCAATTCCATTCAGCTAAAATATTACTTCAGACACAAATTTTACCCTGCACAATTTATTATGCAATTTATCCTGTAAGCAGCATTGCAAAAATAATAGCAGTCCAATACGACTAACCAGATTAATCACTGTTTTTGGCATAAATTATATTACCACATGTCAAACAATTTACCAGTTGCTGCAGTAGATTCTAAGAAAACCAACAGACTCAGCCTTCATGATCTGCATGTTTTGGAGTCTGTGTATTTGAATAATTAATTGTAGGGGTGTGTGTTCAAAATAATAGCAGATCAATTAGTGAGGTCAATTAGTGAGGTCAATCATTCTGTGAAGAAACAGGTGTGAATCAGATGGCCCTTATTTAAGGGTGAAGCCAGCACATGTTGTACATGCATTTCTCCTTGAAAGTCTGAGAAATATGATTCGTTTAAAGCATTGTTCAGAAGAACAGTGTACTTTGATTAAAAAGTTGATTGGAGAGGGTAAAACTTATAAAGAAGTGCAGACAATGATAAGCTGTTCAGCTAAAATGCTCTCCAATGCTTTAAAATGGAAAGCAAAAACAGAGAGATGTGGAAGAAAGTAGAAGACAACCATTTGCAAGGATCTAAGAATAGCCAGAATGGCAAAGGCACAACCAGTGATCAGCCCCAGGATGATCAAAGACAGTCTCCAGTTAACTGTGAATACTGTGACAGAAGATGCATGTGTGAAACTAATCTCTTAGCAAGAAGTCCTCGAATGTCCCACTGTTAAAAAAAAGACGTACTGAAGAGGATACAATTTGCAAAGAACTCATCAACTGGCCTAAAGAGAAATGGAGAAACATTTTGTGGACTGATGAAAGTAAAATTGTTCTTTTTGGGTCCAAGGGCAGCAGACAGTTCACTTCAGATAGTGAAGCATGGTGGTGCAAACATCATGATATGGGCATGTCTCTCTTACTATGGTGCTGGACCTATTTACCGCATACCAGGGATCATGGACCAGTTTGTAAATATTAAAATACTTGAAGAGGTCATGCTGCCTTACGCTGAAGAGGATATGCCCTTGAAATGGGTGTTTCAACAAGACAACAACCCTCAATACACCAGTAAACAAGCAAAATCTTGGTTCCAGTCCAACAAATTGGAGGTTATGGAGTGGCCAGCCCAATCCCCGGACCTTAATCCGATAGAATACTTGTGGGGTGACATAAAAAATGCAGTTTCTGAGGCAAAGCCAACAAATGCCAAAAAATTGTGGGATGTAGTCAAAGCATCCTGGGCTGGAATAACAGTTGACAGGTCCCAGAAGTTCGTTGACTCTATGCAACATAGATATGAAGCAGTTCCAAAAAAACTGTGGGTATACAACTAAATTTTAGGTCAGTGATCCACAGGAATGCTAAATCTTCAAAAAAGAGTACATATTGTGAGTTTGTAAAGACAAATGTAGACACTGCTATTATTTTGAACAGCCCAATGTTCATTTTTTTTGTTATTTTCTGTAAAGTAGTTAAAAGTTATATACATTTCTCTTCATGTTTTGAATTAGAAAACAGTGTGCAATGTTTCCAATGAATCGAAATAAAAACTAGTATGAAGTTTTTGTGCTTAACTCATGTTTTTGAACTCTGCTATTATTTTGAACACTACTGTATAGGTCATTAAGGGTATACAATTAACTTTCAAAGTTTCATATTTTTCAAAATTTTCTGAAACTTTGAAATATTTTCATGAATAACAACAAAACATACTGATCTAAATTTACCAGTACCAGGTACAATGTGTTACAAAAACAGGATTTTTGGTTACTGACCGTAAAATCTGTTTCTCAGAGCCTTCATTGGGGGACACAGGAAACCATGGGTGTATGTTGCTGCCACTAGAAGGCTGACACTATGCTGGGGAGGAGCTATTTTTTTGTGCATTGTACACCCCACCAACTGCCATTAAGTTAATCAGTTTGTATACAAGCAGTAGGAGAAGCAACATTAAACAGAGAGGAATACAAGAAAAAAATAAACTGTAACATAACAATAAAAGTTAGTAAAGCTGTCAAAATGGGGGGGTGCTATGTCCCCCAATGAAGACTCTGAGAAACAGATTTTACGGTGAGTAACCAAAAATCCTGCTTTCTCTATTGATTCATTGGGGGACACAGGAAACCATGGGATGTCCCAAACCGGTCCCTGGCGAGGGAAACAACAGAAAGAAACTCCATTCAGGTTGGAGAACTAACCACTGTCACCTGCAGGATTCTCCTACCTAGGGTGGCATCTGCTGAAGAATAGGTATGAAACCTGTAAAACTTGGTGAACGTGTGGATGGAGGACCAGGTTGCCGCTTTGCAAAGCTGTTGTCACAGCTGTGTCAGGTTTGACAGACAGTCATTCTGGATCCAGCTATAGAAAGTCTCTGTACTTGCCCTTGCAGACATCTTCTTGATCCTTCCATCATCGGAGGACCCAGCGGTGATCTCCACCTTCTGCTGCTAATTGACACACCTTTGCTGGATCTTTAACCCCTTTCCGACGTGGTCAGTAATAGCACGCACCACATCGGAAAGGCCGGTTCAGCGGGGGCTCCGGCGCTGAGCCCACGCTGAACCGGGCACATGTCAGCTGATTTATACAGCTGACATGTGCCCACAACAGCCGCGGGTGGAATCGCGATCCACCCGCGGCTGTTAACCAGTTAAATGCCGCTGTCAATCTCTGACAGCGGGATTTAACTTGCACTTACAGGAAGCATGTCCTAAGCCCCGCCCATCGGTGACCCCGTCACGTAACCGTGGGTCACCGATGGATTGGCATGTCTCAATTGCTTTGAGCGCCACCCAGTGGTTGGCACTCATAGCAAGTGAGCATTTCTGCTACATAGAGGCGATCTGCTCATGCCAAATTCTTCTGGAAGAGGATAGTAAGTGCAGAGACTTGGCCCTTCAAGGAGCTGACAGCAAGTCGTGCGTCAAGCCCAGCCTGAAGGAAGGCCAAAATTGCCAGAAGGGCGAATGTCATAGGTGCGTTGTGATTAATCTCACAATGGAAAAAGGCCGTCTGATAGTATACTCGAGACGATGATGGCTTCCATACCCAGATCATCGTCTGAACAACTCGTTCTGAAAATCCAGATGCTCTTAGGACCAGGGTTTCAACAGCCAAGCCGTCAAATCGAGCAACCGAGAATTTCCGGTGGGAGATGGGGCCCTAGGAAAGCAGAGGTGATCTGTCCTGGAGCTTCCAAGGGGCATCTGCGAGAAGACTGACGACCTCTACATACAAGGACCTCGTGGGCCAATCCGGAGCGATCATGATGACCGACACCCCTTCTTCTTTGATCTTCAACAGTCTGGGAAGAAGGGAAAGAGGCGGGAACAGATAAGGAAGTGCAAATTGCAACCAGGGTTTCGACAGCACATCGACTCCCACCATGAGGGGGTCGTGGGACCTGGAGATGAACTGCGGCACCTTCGTGTTAAACCAGGACACCATGAGATCTACAACCGAAGTGCCCCTCCTCAGGCAAATCTCAAGGAAGACGTCCTGATGTAGAGACCATACCATCGCGACTGAGAAAATCGGCGGACCAGTTCTCGACGCCGGGGATATGCACTGCGGATATTGCCGGCACCCTGCTATCAGCACAGAGAAGGATCTTGGAGACTTCGGATAATGCCAAAGGACTCAGAGTCTCTCCCTGGTGGTTGACATATGCCACCACCGTGGCATTGTCTGTCTGAACTCGGACTGGTAGGCCTCCGAGAAGGTCCTGCAGTGACGAAGGAACAATGGAATGGCTCTGATCTCTAGAATATTGATCGGCAGAGTGGACTCCTCCTGCGACCAATGTCCCTGGACAGCAATGATGTGGAGTACCGCTCCCCAGTCAAGGAGGCTGGCATCTGTAGTCACCACTTGCCAGTGAACGGGGAGAAAGAATCGACCCTGATTAATAAGAGGGGAACACAGTCACCAGTTCAGAGACATCCTGACCCGGGACGAGATCCGAACTGGACGGTCAAGGGAGAGAAATGATCTGTTCCATTAGGAAAGGATGGCGTGCGGAAGTGGTCTGTTGCGGAACTGCTCAAAAGGAATCGCTACCAACACCTCCACCATCCTCCCCAGGACCGCCATAGCCGAGCAGAGCGATAAAGGTTGAGGGGTCTGAAGAGAGCTACCAATCGGCTGGTGCGCGGTGAATAGGATGCCGAGGAAGATCAGGCGCTGGGTAGGAACAAGACAAGATTTTTTCCTGTTTACAAGTCACCCGAGTCGAGACAGTGTATTAAGAGCAATGGAAAGACTCTCCTGGGCGAGGGAGAAGGATGGAACCTTGACGAGAATGTCTCAAGGTAAGGAATGATCACTAGGCCCCTGACCTGAAGGACCATTACCACTGCCATTATCTTTGTGAAAAGTGTGAGCTGTAGAAAGGCCGAATGGCAGGGTGACGAACTGGAAGTGGTCCTGAAGTACCGCAAAGCGCAGGAATCTCTGATCCACTGGGAAGATAGGGACATGGAGGTAGGTGTCTTGGATGTCTATAGAGCACAGGAACTCTTGCAACTCCATGGAAGCTATTACTGAACGAATGGTGAAGACAAACCCTTCTGTTCAGTAATTTTAAATCCAGGATGGGACAAACTGACCAGTCCTTCTTTGGAACCACAAAGAGTCTCGAATAAAAGCCTGTGAAACGTTCCTGAATTGGAATAGGAATGATGACCCCTGATTTGAGGAGAGAGGCAACGGCTTCCAAAAAAACCAAGGACCAGAGATGGATCCCTTGGGGAGCGGGATTCGAAGTAATCTCAGGGCCACAAAACAAAATCTGTCTTGTATCCTGAAGATACAACTTCTCTGACCCAGGCGTCCTCAATGGAAGCTAGCCAGATGTCCTTGAAATACATGAGACGACCGCCCAACCTGTGGGAATCCCTGGGTGGTAGTGAGTAAAGCGGAGGAGAACATGCCAGGCTGGGCCGTGGAGGATCTGCCTTGAAAGGGGTTGGTTTAAAGGAAACCCTTTTCCTCTCCTGACGTGCCTGCTGCCTCTCCCAGCTTGAGGGCTCATCCGTGGATGAAAGGGCCGAAAAGACCAAAGCTTACGTTTCGGAGGAGGACGTCGGGGTTTGGCCAGAGGAAGGAGAGAGCTTGTCCCTACCATGGCGTCCTTAATAATCTGGTCCAGCTTGGTACTAAATAGCTGCGATCCCTGGAAAGGCAGATTGGTAAGGGACTTCTTAGATGTCAAGTCCACTTGCCACGCCTTTAGCTAAATGGTTCTGCGGATGGCCACTACATTACTGGCCACTTGAGCGGCACATGAAGCGGTGTAAAAGGAGGAAGATACCACGTATTTTCCCACATGAGATATCTGATCCGCCAAATCAGCTAACTCCTCAGCCCGAGCTCCAGTGAGGATGACTTGACGGAGTTGTTTAGCCCATGCAGAGATGGATTTTGAAACCCATGTAGTGGCAAAGGCAGTGCACAACATGGAAGATGCTGCTTCAAAGGCTGATTTGGAAAACTACTCTATGAGCCTGTCATGGGAGTCCTTGAGGGATGCCCCGTCCGTAACGGGAAGACCCATGGGGGATGTGGTCCAGTTTTCAGTAACGTCAGAGGCAAAGGGGTACAGGATGCCGAGACGCTTCCCTCTCTGGAAGCATCTAGTCGGGTAGATTCCTTTTGAGCAGCGAATAAGTTAGGGGTTGGTCTAGACCATCAAAAACAAAACTGGCTGTTCAGCGGCTTCCGTAGCGGTATCCTTAATGTTAAAGGTCTGGTTAACAGCTACAATAAGGCTCTGAACTATGTCCCACTTGTTAGAGGCCTGGTCATAGTCCATGTCAGAGTCAGGTTCGGTAAACGTATCCGAGTCTGGCTCGACAGGTGAGTCAGGGGATGAGGACCGGGAAGAAGCTGCCCGCCGGGAAGGACCAGGGGGAGTGTGGGAGAGAGAGGAGGACCTGGAACGGCTTTCCTGCCTAGATCTCTTACAGCCGAAATTGGTAGGCTTAGCCGGAGGTCCCTGTGATTCATTGGCAGTGGTAGAAGCAGGCGTAGCTAATCTGTATAATACAGATACCAGGGTCTGAGATACAATCTGTCACGGACCTTACCAGGGTAACAGGGAAGTCGCCCACCCATGATAGGGGGAAGACCCACTCCGGACGCAATGGGACCTCTGGGGTAGCAGGAGCGGGAGTAATGTTGCAGTTCTGAAAGAGGAAAGAAAACTGACCCGAAGGGAGACTGCATTTACATAAAGAACAGACAAATTCAGTTACCAGAGTAGTAGAGGCCGGAGGGCGAGAGTGCTCTCCTTTAGACTTAGACATGATAAAAGAGACGGCAGAGTCACTAACTAATGCCAGAGGTCAGGGGACAGGTAAAGATTTGCTGAGGAGAGTGCCAGTTTGCAGAGCAGAGCTTACCCACAGAAGTGATGAGGTCCTGAAGTCTGCTGCTAGTAGTCTGAGGAGAGGATGTACCAGGAAGGAACTGCTGAAGATACTCCTGGAGAAGGGAGGGCTCAGGGCGACCGGAGGAAAGCGCCTGTCACAAGCTGTCTGGATGTCGGCAAATAGGGGCAGCAGGATGAAGCAGGAGAAAGAGGAGGTAAAAAGGCACGCAGATTCCGCGCCACTGGGAAGGGGACTTGACCGAGGCAGACAGAGAAGCCCACTCAATGAGGCCGGATAAGGGCGGAGCTAACCACAGACAGAGAAAAGCCCGCTTGAGGGGACAGGGAAGGGGAGGAGCTAAACACTGCAACTAGGCCACACTGAAGCCAGAGCCTAAATTAGAAAGTGAGGCCGGCGAAGAGGGGGGTTGCGGCATGAAGGCTGTAAAAGACGTTGCAAGGAGCCTAGAGTCCCATTTAACATGCCCAGATACAGCCTGCTGCAGGGGAAACACAAATAAACAGGGCCCCTGTAGAGATAAATGCACAAAGTTCAGACTAACGTGCCCGGGTAGGCACAATGTAACAGTACACAATAACAATAAAATCAGCCCCATGCCTATGGAATCTTCTTTCTTCTTTCTATCGAACTTTGTCTTCTCTTAGCCTCTGGAATGGGAACCTGATGGAGAGCGAAAAAGAAGTACCTCTCCATCCCTGAAGATGTAGAGGGATCAAAAGATGTCCAGGCTTCATTGGGTTGTAGGACGTCCACCGCTCCTGAAACTGTCAAGCTCTGGTAGACAACCGGGCAGGAGAGAGGGGCGAGGAACGACGATTGGATCACCTGAACACATTGTAAGGGGTTGGGGTCCTAGCCGATAGTCATGAGGAAATGGAGTGGCAGTTCACACCATACTCATAGCCTTTAAATGGGAGTACAGTGTGACCGTCGCACACTGTATCCCTCCAGAGCTAATCTAGGAGAAGAGCCTTCTGAAGAAGAGGGAGACACTACTGGAAAACTACGAAACTCGAGGTAAATCTGGGTCTAGTAATATATCAGTGTCCACCTCCTACTGACACTAAACTAAACTGATTAACTTAATGCCAGTCAGTGGGGTGTACATTGCTGGGGAGAAGCTAACTTTTTTGTGCATAGTGTCAGCCTCCTAGTGGCAGCAGCATACACCCATGGTTTCCTGGGTCACCTAATGAAGCGAAAGAGAAAAGAAAATCACAATCTCAGTATCACTGGCAGAAGCATTTTACAGTTATTACCACATAAACTGACGTGTTAGACTTGAATAATGGGGCTGTCAGGAAGGTTAATACTTATTACCACAAGACAAGGTTAGGAGACATGGAATGGTAACGTGCAGTACATACCTGACAAATCAAGAGTCATGCTCTTCTTATGCTAAATAGTAATTAGAGGAAATACTGATTAGTCAGGGTAATACAATAATGTATGTAACATGAAAATAGGTGATATATTTATGCATGTTTAAATGTAATTTTTTTTGCAGTGCTCAGCAAAAAGTGACCACAACCCCTTCAAAAAGTAGGATTTTAACTAATACCTCACTGAACACAAGAACAATTTCCAAAATGCTGACAAGACGGGGTTTCACAGAACATTTTTTTTGACCCATAAAGCATAAAGGTAAGGTTAATATTATAACTTTCATTGCGAACTCTTCAGTTTTCCCACATTAGTTGATGCAAAAATGTATACACCCCACATCAAAACTACTACATGTAGTATTTTGTATGACCTCTATATTGTTAAGGACAGCACCAAGTCTTCTAGACATGGAACGAATAAGTTGGTGACATATTGTAACATCTATCTTTTTCTATTCTTATAGAAGGACCTTTTTAGAGCCTGAATGTAGAGCGATTCTTAACTTGTCTTTTTAGAATTCCCCCACAGCTGTTCAGGTTGGGTTCAGACAGTCACAGGGGTACAGTGGGGCAATCATATTGAATTGGGGGTGTGGAGCCAACACATTTTGTGGGCAGCATTCTGTGCATATGGTGGCTTTGTGAGGAGGGAGCTGTTTGGTATCATACCTTGTGTGTGTCTGGGGGAGAACTTTGAGGAATGATACTGTATGTATGGGGTACCATAAAATGTGTAGGGTGAACAGTAGTCATCCTGCCATGGGGGCATCCTACTATGTGTATGGTGGCTGTGATGGCTATTATACTGTGCGTGGGAGGGAGCTTTGGGGCATGGACGATATAAAAATTAATAAATTATATGGTTTTGATTGGCTGCTCGAAGTAAGAGCACGTTACAATAAGCTCTAATAATAGTGGCAGTTGATCAACATGCTTGTGATCAATAGCAAGCAGTCAAAATTAATATAATAATAACTTTGCTTAATATTTCTACTAATATTCTTAAATTCAGTGTGTTGGTTTAACCCTGCACAACAGTCACAGTCTCTTATGTGAGCCCTTGAGAAAACTAATTGCCGACCCCAGATCCATGCTCTATTGAAGGGAATCTGTCAGCAGGTTTTTACTATGTAATTTGAGGACAGCAGGAGATAGAGGCTGAAACACAGAATTCAAGGATGTGTCACTTGTCAAACTGCATGCAGTTATTTGCTAACTGTGAAGGGTTTATCACTAAGCCATTGTTTATATGTATCCTTTATAAAAGACATAAAAATTTGGAATAAATAAAATAAGGACATACCGCATGAATGATACAAATGTTCCACAATGCTGTAGATTAGAAAAAAGCACATTACTACATGCATGTGCAAAATATTAACTACAATAAAAAAATTAAAAAAGAAAACTGTTATAGAGTAAAACAATAGTACTGAAATTTACATTAAAGGGAAACTTTTAAGTGAAACAACGCAATTAACCTGCACATATGGAGATAATCTGTAGGTTAATACAATTCTGAACCTGCCCTGCGCCGACACTTAGACCCCCCAAATTAAATTTCCCCCGGTAGTGATTAGATTTCAGTCATGGGGGTGGCACCAACATTGGTTCAGTCACTGCTCTGATTAATAAAGTTAATGAATAAAGTTAATTTCCTCCCAGCTGCAGGGGTCTAAATGCCGGCGCCAGGCAGGTTCAGAAAGCAAGGATATTTTATTAGACAGAGGACAGCCCCTTGCTAATATGTTCCAAAGAGAAGAAAAACTAACAGCATCAAAAGGGTTCCCTATAAAGGAATGCTCATATACAGTACCAATAATAAGTTTGAACATAAATAATATTCCTTTATTTTATTGAAATGTGCTCATTGTAGATTCAGACTGAAGGCAGCAAAATCACGAAGGAACACAAATGGAAACTAGGAGTAAAGAAATACACTTAAAACAAACCAGGATATGTGTTAAACCTTTAGGCTATGTGCCAACAATGCAGAACTGATGCAGATTTTTCCTGAGCGTTTCTGCCTCTCCCTGGCAGAAAAAAAGCATGCGGATTTTACTTGTGTTTTTTCTGCCAGGGAGAAGCGTTTTTGCATGCGTTTTTTCAAGCGCTTTTCCAAGCGATTTTGAGCATCACTTGGATAAAATGCTTGACAAGTTGGTTGCACAATATAAATCCATGCAACTGGCATGGATTTATATTGTGTGACCAACTTATGCTGCTTTAAATGCAGCATGAATAGTAAAAAAAATGAATTAAAATGTAAAAAAACAAAACAAAAAAAAAACCATTACACTTACCTCTCTGGTGGCCCCCGGTCTCCTCTCTGGTGGCGCCCTCGGTCATCGGCATCCCACGGTGTTCTCAAAGGACCTGCGTTGACGTCATTTAGTCAGCTGACAGGTCACGCGACCGTCGACGTCAGCGGTCGCGTGACCATCACATGACTAAATGACGTCACCGCAGGTCCTTTGAGAACACTACGGGACGCCGAGGACAGAGCACGCCACCGGAGAGGAGACCGGGGGCCACCGGAGAGGTAAGTATAATGTTTTTTTTTAATTCTCTTTTTACTATTAGTACCCGAGTCTGGAGGAAAGTTTCCTCTTTTCCAGACCCGGGTACCATCCGCGCATTGAACCGCACAACACACCGCAATTACGCACAATAAATGGTTGTGCTGCGGATATTTCCACAATGATAATCCGCATCAGAAATTTCTGCAGCACATGCGGATTATCATTGGGAAACATGGCAGACAACTTAACAAGCGTTTTTAATGCGTTTTTGTGGCGGAAATGCAGCCACGGAAACGCATTAAATCCGCATCGTGGGCACACAGCCTTATACATCCTCGGCATTGTCTCAAGCAGCTTCTAACTCAAAATGGCAGCAGTGGTAAATGAAGCTTGCTTAGACTGAACAATTCAGCCCTTCATAAGCCAGCACATACTTTGGTTTGTTTCACATGTGCTTTTTTACACTTTGTTTCAATATGTGTCCTTTTGTGGATTTGGTGTCTTAGGCTATATGCCCACAATGCTGAATTTTTCCTGAGCGTTTCTGCCTCTCCCTGGTAGAAAAAAAACGCATGCGGATTTTACATGCGTTTTTTCTGCCAGGGAGAAGCGTTTTTGCATGCATTTTATCATGTGTTTTTTCAAGCGCTTTTCCAAGCGATTTTGAGCATCACTTGGAAAAGTGCTTGCAACTGGCATTGATTTATATTGATTTATATTGTGTCACCAACTTATGCTGCTTTAAATGCAGCATCAATAGTAAAAAAAAAAGAATTAAAATATAAATATAAAATATAAAAAATAAAAAAATAACATTATACTTTTTACCTCTCCGTTGCATCCTTTGTCCTCGGCGTCCTGAAATGACCTGTGGTCGTCATTTAGTCAGCTGACAGGTCACGCGACCGCTGACGTCAGAGGTCGCGTGATCATCACATAACTAAATTACGTCACCGCAGGTCCTTTCAGAACACCGCGGGACGCCGAGGACAGAAGACGCCACCGGAGAGGAGACTGGGGACCACCAAAGAGGTAACTTTAATGTTTTTTTTTTATTTATTTTTTACGTTTTAATTCTTTTTTTACTAATGGTACCCGGGTCTGGAGGAGAGTCTCCTTTTCACCAGACCCAGGTACCATCCGCGCATTGAACCGCATAACATCTGCAAGTATGTATGTATGCAGTTCAATGCAAGTCAATGGCGGCGATTTTGCACAATAACTGGTTGTGCTGCGGATTTTTATGCAATGATAATCCGCAGCGGAAATTTCCGCAGCATGTGCACAGCACATGCGGATTATCATTGGGAAACATGGAAGACAACTTAACAAGCGTTTTTAATGTGTTTTCGCGGTGGAAACGCCGTCGCGGAAAAGCTTTGAATCCGCATCTTGGGCACACAGCCTTAAGTCTAAATCTACAATGAGTACTTTCCAATAAAAAAAGGAAAACCATTGCATAAAAAGGATTCTTCAAACTTTTGATTAGTACTGAGCTTAACCCTTTCATGACACGACGTGACGTATAGGGAAGTCGTATGTTGTGTCTCTCCCTTTGATGAGGCTCCGGCGCTGAGCCTTGATCTTTTCAGGCACATGACAGCTGATCTGATCAGCAGTCATGTGTCTCTAACAGAAGCGGGTGTAATCGTGATCCACACGCGGCTGTTAACATGTTAAATGTTGGTGTCAACCTCTGACAGCGGCATTTAACATGCCCGGGCTGGAAGCGCGTCAATGGCTACGGCCATCGGCGCACCTGTCACATGATCGCGGGGCGCCCATGGGTTGGCCTGCCAACACGGGTTTTGTAGAAGACTGCAGGTTGTCTGCTATGAGCGCCACCCAGTGGCCAGCGTTCATAGTATATGAGCATTTCTGCTACACATAGCAAGGCTGAAACCCTAATATGTTCAGCACAAGCAATCGGATAACCGCAGTTGAAGTCTCCCAAGAAAAGTAAAGATTTCCAAAAATATTTTAAAAAATTAAAGCCATATAAAGTTCAAATCGACACCCTTTTGCGCCATTCAAAATAAAACTATATAAAAAAAAACAAAAAACACATATTTGTGATATACGTATCGGCAGGTTCAGAAATGCCCGATCTATCAAAATATAAAAATAATTAATCCGATCGGTAAACGGCATAATGAGTAAAAAATTCAAAACGCCTGAATTAAATTTTTTTGGTCGCCTCAACATTGCAATAAAAGGGGATCAAAACATTGTATGTACCCCAAAATGGTATCGATAAAAACGTCAGCTCAGGCCACAAAAAATAAAGCCCAAAATCCGGAAAAATGGAGACGCTACGGGACTCAGAAATGGCGACATTTTTGTTTTTTTTACCAACTTTGGATTTTTTTTCACCACTTACACAAATAAGAACCTATACATGTTTGGTATCTGTGAACTCGTAAAGACATGTAGAATAATAATGGCAGATCACTTTTAGAATTTAGCTAGCATGGTAAAAAAACCACAATTGTGGAATTGCACTTATTTAAAAAAAAAAAAACTTTGGCACTAGGAATTTTTTCCCTGTTTTCCAGTACACTATATGGTAAATTCAATGATGTTTTTCAAAAGTACAACTTCCTCAAAATACAAGCCCTCACATGGCTATATTGAGGGAAAAATAAAAAAGTTATTGCTCTGGGAAGAAAGGGAACAAAAATCAAAAATGAAAACAAAGCAGAAAATTGCCCGGGAGTGAAGGGGTTAAAGGGAAATGGACACATGCTGCCTAATCCGTGGGCAGCATATCTCCATCACTGACTGAATGAACTCAGCCATGTATATTTTACTCTGAAAAGCTGTGTTCTTAGGTTCCCTTTAAGTAAGTACCAAACAGAGAAAAACAAACTTTTACTAGCCACTCGCATCCCTGACATGACAGGCCTTTGCCTATGAGCGCGTACAGCCCTGAATAAGAGCATATAGCCAAAATAGATAGCACAGCACCTGGCTTAGCCCTAGAATGGTCCAGCTGTGCAAAACAGCATATATATGGCTAGAAAAGACACTATCACTTTGCTTTATGCATATTATGTTAATATTAACTTTTACTTTAAGTTAAGTTTAAGTTGAATTCAAAAGTTATATAAATTGTTAATCTTTTATTTCTATTATTCTATGTTGTCAAAATTACTTACAACTCTGAATCTTCCACGACACAGATGAACTTGCGGGGGGGGATGTCTTTACACCCACATGATTTACTGCAGAAACATACAAATCAAGGTCTCTTTTAGTATTAAAAACAAAATAAAAATAACATTTTAACTAATAAAACCATCATGGTGGGGGCATTGTCCTAGCAAATGTGGAGTGAAGACGTGTTCATTGTTCTCCTGGGCCCTAATCCACAACTAATCAGATTGCATTTTACCTAACCAGATGGGTGGCAAAAGAGAAGATAGACACCTACACCATCACAAGACACTACAATTACCATGGAAGGCAGCATCCACCAATTCCTTACTGATACCTCAGATTGCGCTCCTAGATTCAGATGCAGACAGTTCAAGGTTCTGGAGTGTCCATCTCAGTCTCCTGACCTCAATATCATTGAGCCACTCTGGGGAGATCTGAAGCGCACATTTCATGCTAGACAGCCCAGGAATTTACAGGAACTGGAGGCTTTTTGCCAAGAAGAATGGGCAGCTTTACCATGTGAGAACATAAAGAATCTCATCCACAACTACCACAAAAGACTTCAAGCAGTCATTGATGTTAGAGGGGGCAAATCACGGTATTAAGAACTGGGTTATGTGAACTTTTGATCAGGGTCATTTGGATGTTTTTGGTTGTCATTAAGATTTAAAAAGAGAAAACACAGTAGTTTGACAATAAATGGCTTCACCCAACCAATGATGAATTTATGTATCAATGGGGTATTTAAGTACTGATGGTGATGCTTGTGGAATACTGATGGAATGTTCTGGTGATGTATTCATTTAACGATGATCGTTCTGTTGATGCCTTCCCTCATTAAAAATAAAAGAACAATTTAAAATATTTGGTATGTCCACATCCACAAAAGTCTTATTTTGTGCTTACTTTGCCTCTACAGCCTCTTCCTCAATTACTGGCCTTTTTCTTTTTTTCTGTTGCCTTCCTAAAATATATAACAAAACTGATTATGATTCTCATTCATCTCCATATTTACACATTGTCAAAAGCAGCAGTCTCCACCTCTCACCATTGGAAGAAGCAGAACCTATTACACACCATATGGATAAACCTATTGAGACACATACACATTACTCCCAGAGATGCTTTTATGGCATTCCTTTTTAAATCCAGGGTCATTAATATGGAGTTGATCTCCCTTTGCAGGTAATAAAGCTTCCACTCTTTTGGAAGGCTTTCTTAAAAAAAAAATTGGGAATATTTCTATGTTGACTTTTATCCACTCTTCTAGAAGAGCATTTATCAGGTCAGTCGCTGATGTTGGACAGGAGGACCTGGCTTGCAATCTCTAGCTCATCTGATAGAGGTATCTGATGGAGTTGAGGTTAATCAAGTTCTTCCACATCAAACTCATCCAACTATGGCTTATTTGGACTTTCATGAACTGCCTTAAGACAACATATTACAGCAACATGCTGAATTCAGTGAGCTCTTTAGAACAAGCCATTCTTTCACAAATGTTTGCAGAGGCAGACTACATGTTTAGGTGCTGGATTTTATATACCCGTGCCATTGGGACCAAAAGAGAAAACCTGAATTCAATGATTAAGAGGTGACTTTCCATCCTTGTCCATACACTGTAAGGGCTCTTTCACACGTCAGTGTGTCCGGTACGTGTGGTGTCAGTTTCCACACATACCCAAGACACCAAATGAATGGGTCTACGCAAATGTCAGTGTGTTTCCACGGACCGTGTGTCCGAGTGACACACACGTAGACATGTCTGTTTTTGGCCAGCAGCTTGGATCACATGGACCCATTCAAGTCAATGGGTCTGTGTAAACACATACGGCACACGGATGCTATCCGTATGACACGTACCGGAGCCTGGGATCAGCGGTACAGTTAGCGCTGTTCCCAAGTGTCGGGTGCTGAATGCTGCCCTCATCATTGTTCCCTGCTTGCACTGCGATCAGCACCAGCAGGGACAATGATGAATAGTAGTATTCTGCTCCCACAGTGTCCAACTGTAAAATAAAAAAAACTTATACTCACCTGTCCTAGGTGTCCCCCCGCTGTAATCCATGCGAATGATCACACGCGGAGAATGACGTGCTGCAGCGAGCGGGCCCCGGAGCTGCGCTCAGTAAGTGACAGGACACCGCTTGATGAGCTCAGCAGAGGTCCGGTGCCCTCTTGCTGCAGGAGCCATTTTCCCCGGCTCCTCTGTGTGAGCGGTTGCATGGATTACAGCAGTGGACACTTAGGACAGATGTGTATAAGTTTTTTTTTGTTTAATTCTCATTTCTACAGTTGGACACTGCGGGAGCAGACACTTCTATTCTCAAAATTGTCCCTGCTGGTGCTGATCACAGCGCAAGCAGGGAACTATGATGAAGGCAGAGTTCAGCACCCACCCGGTGCTTGGGAACAGGGCTAACTGTACACTGATTCCGCAGCCCCTGTACGTGTGATCCACACACGGACACAGATATCTCCGGTACTGGTGTTTCTGGTACCGGAAATATCAAGACATGTGAAAGAGCCCTAAAGCCTCCTTCACATGTACGTGTTTCCGGTACATGTGGCATCCGGTTTCACATGCACCGGAGACAAGTATCCACACATACCTATTATAATCTATGGTGATCTTCGTATGACCAGTCCATTTTCTCCCGGCTGCATGGATGACAAGGGCCAATACAAGTTTATGGCTCTGTGTAAAACATCCTTGTAACATCTTTGTGCTGTACATGTTTAACATTGCAAAGTATAGGAGAAGCTTTTGAATTGATATTTCTGAAGTCATAGTGGAAAAAAAATGGGTGGCACACGGATGGAACACTGATCCAAAATACTGATGACAATGGTACCAGTATTATATGGATGTGTTAAGGGGGCCTTAGTCAAAGGAATCTATTACACATGTCATCCTTCGAATAACAAACCCTGAACAGGAGGTTGCAACGAGGTAGACATAGAGCTTTTTCCCAGGATAGTGTAACTTTGTCTTTTACTCCATTTCTAATAAGAGCCATAAACTTTTTATATTTCAACATAGCTGCAAGAGGGCTTGTTATTTGCAGAACACCATTTATTTATGAAATAAGTGGAAACGGTGAGGAGAAAAACACTAGTTCCACAAATTCTTATTTGGAGTTTTGCATTAGCTCTGCTCACTTTGTGGTAATGTGGTGGTGATCTGTTAACTTTGTTCTATGGGTCAGTATGGTTACGGGATACCAAATCTATATATTCTTCTTTTGATTTACTACTTAAAAATAAAATAAAACCAATTACAAAAACAATTTGGCTTTGTCGACAATTTTCTGACAGCCATAATTTTTTAAAAAGTGGGCATCCGGCAATCAAGATAACCCTTCGGAAATCTGCGTCCATACTGCACGGTGGGCACATGGTCAATAGAACTGATGGCCACCATGTTGAAGTCTTTTACATGCCACTATCACACTTTAAAGAAGTAAAACTGATGTGAACAGAGACAACTGTAAGGCTAGGTACACACTCTGTTTGTGCTTGACATTGGCCACAGTCAGGATGGGTGTCATCCATCAGCTATAGGGGCGCACTGCAAGGAAAACATACTGTATAGCATACGTTTCTCTGCCGTGGGCTTCTGTGTAGAAAGGCACAGCCCACTGTGATTTGCTTTTCCAGTTTTTTTGCCAAGTTTTTAATTTATTTTTTAACGGTGTTCACTGAAGGGGTTAACTTCAGTTTTATAGATCAGGTCATTTCGACGATAACAAATGTGTACTTTTATTTTTGTTTTTATATAAATATAGTTATTTATTGGCATGTTTATTATTTTTATTTTGTAATTTTTTTTTTAGATTTTTACAATTTTTTACTTTTTTTTTTTTACTTTGTCCTATAGGATTTTAATTTTTATTACTCTAGATTACTGGTACAACACATTTCAATGCTCCAGCACTGCAATACATTATACCTGTCAGTGTTAGGCAATGTTCACATATTGCGTTTTTGATTCATGTTTTTTATGCAAATTAACCTCTTCACCCCCTGGCCATTTTCAATTTTTGTGCTTTCTTTTTGCTCCCCTTCTTTCTAGAGCCTTAACTTTTTTTATTTTTCTGGCAATATGGCCGTGTGAGGACTTATTTTTTTGCAGGACGAGTTGTACTTTTCAACAACACCATTGATTTTACCCTATAATTTACTGAAAAACAGGAAAAAAAACGTCCAAGTGTGGTGAAATTCCAAAAAAAGTGCAATTCCACAACTGTTTTTTTTTTTTTTTTATCTACCATGCTCACTAAATGTTAAAACTAATCAGCCATTATGATTCTCCAGGTCATTACAAGTTTGCAGATACAAAACATATGTAGGTTCGCATTTATTTAAAGGGGTACTCTGGGGAGATAAAAAAAATGTGTACTGTTCCTGCACTCATACACTATAAAGACAAAATGGTCAGTGCAGTTTAATTATCTTTATAACCCTTGCAATTCCACGTGACAGAATCTGCTCCTGACCACTCACCCTTCCCATCCGGGTCATTACATGATACACAAGTGTTCAGCCCCCCCCCCCCCCCCGTAAGGAACAGCCACCCTGAGAAGAGGGGACATGGCCTGTTCCAGTGCTGTTCAGAGCTCCAGCGCCATGATATCTGTTTGGTTAGTTCAAAAATATGGGGCATGCTCCCTTCTAGCAGGGCTGTGGAGTCGGGAGTCGGTGCCCATTTTGGTGGAGTCGGAATCCGTATAAAATGGACCGACTCCAACTCCTAAAATGTATAATAAATTGGGTACAGTAGTTCAATGCAGTTTGTGGGGAATATTTTTTCATAAGAATTTGGGAAAGTTATGAAATGTCCTATAAATGTCTGTCCTATTCCCCATCTAAGGGTCTAGACTTTTAGCTGAGATTAATCTGTGATACAGTAAATTTATCACTTAAATATGAGCCATGCATGAGGGAGTTGGTGTCATGGAAATTGAGGAGTCAGAGGTTTGGCAAACCGACTCCACAGTCCTACCTTCTAGTAGCAGTCATGTCAACAAGAAGATGCAAACACATGCTCGGCTGTACAACAGGAAAAAATGGACCCCAAAATTTAAAAATTTGTTATGCAATTTATCCTGAGTACACCGATACCCCATATGTGGGGGAAATCCACTGTTTTGGAGCACGGCATGGCTCGGAAGGGAAGCATCGCCATTTGATTTTTTTGGATGTAAAATTTCCTTGAATAATTAGCAGACGCCATGTCGTGTTTGGGGAGCCCCTGATGTGCCTAAACATGGGAAACAACCCACAAGTGACACCATTTTGGAAACTAGACCCCTTAAGGAACTTATCTAGATGTGTGGTGAGCACTTTGAACCCCAAGTGTTTTACAAAAGTTTATAACGTAGAGCCGTGAAAATAAAAAAATCTCTTTTTTTCAACAAAAATTATCTCCTGAGTACGCTGAGGCCTCCATATGTTGGGTAAAACTATTGTTTGGCCACACGGCAGGGCTCAGAAAGGAAGACGTATAATTTTGGAATGCACATTTTGATGGAATGGTCTGTGTGTGTCATATCGTGTTTGGAGAGCCCCTGATGTGCTTAAACCAGGGCTGTGGAGTCGGTAAGCCAAACCTTGGACTTTGACTCCTCAATTTCCATGACACCAACTCCGACTCCATGACTCTGACTCCCTCATACATTGCTCATGTTTAATTGATAAATTTACTGTAGCACAGATTCATCTCAGCTAAAAGTCTAGACCCTGAGATCAGGAATAGGACATTCATAGGACATTTCATAACTTTCCCAAATTCTTGTGAAAAAATATTCCCCACAAACTGTATTGAACTACTGCACCCAATTTATTATATATTTTCGGAGTCGGTCCATTTTATACCAACTCCACAGCCCTGGCTTAAACAGTGGAAAACCCCCACAAGTGACCCCATTTTGGAAGCTAGACCCTTTAAGGAACGTATCTAGATGTATAGTGAGCACTTTGAACCCCAAGTGTTTTACAAAAGTTTATAATGTAGAGCCATGAAAATAAAAACAAAAACACTTTTTTTGAACAAAAATAATCTTTTAGGCCCCATTTTTTTTATCTTCATAAGGATAACATGAGAAATTGAACCCCAAAAGTTGTTGAGCCATTTCTCCTGAGTACGCTGATGCCCCCATATGTGGGGTAAAACTATTGAAGGGCACACGGCAGGGCTCAGAAAGGAAGAAGAGAAATTTTGGAATGCACACTTTGATGGAATAGTCTGCAGGTGTCATATTGCGTTTGGAAAGCCCCTGATGTGCTTTAACAGTGGAAAAACCATACAAATTACCCCATTTTGGAAACTAGACACAAGGAATAAATCTAGATGTGTGGTGAGCACAGGTGCATCACAGAATTTTACAACATGGATGTGTAAAAATAAAAAAATATATACAGTAGTTTCCCCACAAAAAATTTGTTTTAGCCCCCAATATTTTCATTTTCACAAGGATAGCAGGGAAAATGAACTCATCTAGCGGTGCAGTGAGCATGTTGACACCACATGTGCCTTACAGAAATTTACCCCATTGGGCGGTGAAGAAAGAATAATTACATTTTTCACCACCAAAGTTTTGTTTTAGATTTTACATTTTCACACAGGAAAATGGGTAAAAATGGCACCAAAATTTGTCCCACAATTTATGCTGAATGTGGAAATACCCCATATGTGGCTGTACAGTACTGCTTAGCCACATCGTGAGACTCCGGAGGGAAGGAGCGCTATTTGCCTCCTGGAGCGCAGATTTTGCTAGAATAGTTTGCAGACTCCATTAACAGAGACCCTAAGTGCTAAAAGAGCAGAATCTCCCCTCAAGTGACTCCATTTTGGAAATTATACCCCTTTGAGAATTTATGTACAGGTGTGGGGAGGATTTTATCTACATGGGTGTTTTCCAGAAACAAGCAGCAGTGGATGCTGCTGACTGAAAATTGCAAACTGCCATTGTAGTGACCAGTACGTTACGCCTAGCTTGTGCTTCTGGAGACATGCACCCGTAAATTAGGCGGGCTCTTGTCGCAAAAGTAGTGCCAAACATGTGGATGCTAACTGCGATTTAGGCACACTGTGGGGCTCAAAAGGGAGGTGGGCATTTGTATTTGGGAGCACAGAATTTACTGAATTTCTTTTGGGGGCAAGAGCCATTTCGCTTTTCCAGAGCTTTTGTGCTACTAATAACGTGGAAGCCCCCTATATTTCCGTTAACAGATGATGGACCCGAGTGGGTACTTGCTTTTTTCGTGGATTGAGCCAAAGCTTTTATTGTGATCCAAAATGTTATGTAAAATGTTCCCATTTATCCTGTGCTCTAAGCTCAGCAGTGATATCGGGGTTTCCATTTAAATCTAAGAGTGACTTAATTCAGATGAAACTCCAGAGGGATCCATTCATTATAATGAGGCAGCAGAGTTACTCTGGACCCTGTCTGGCCTCTGTTTAGCAGTGTCCTTTTTTTTCAGAGGTGAATAAAACTATGGCCGACGGCACTTTTTTATGCACACCTAATAAAAAAGACGGACATCGTGGGATTACAGGCCACACGGCGTCCACAGGGTCTCCATTTGCCTCATTATAGGAAATCTTCCGCCGGGTGTTCCGTCTGAATCACGTATTTCAGAGATTTACACAGGAAGCACTGTGAGTGCTCAGCACAGGATAAATGTGAGCCGAGCCTTACTGCAATCCTTGGGAGGCAGAAGGAACAAATCAGCAGCAGGTGAAGAATTGGCTTAATTTATTTTTTACGCTATTCCTTGTGCGGTGTAAGTGATTAGACGACTTTATTCTTCAGGTCGGTGCGATTACAGCGATACCAGATTTATAATGGGTTTTTATGTTTGGCAGCTGTCACACACTAAAAGTGCTTTTTTTTCCTCCAAACACTAGTTTCTCCAAACACTAGTTTTTGCAGAGCCATATTTTGAGAGCTATAATTTTTTCATATTTCGGCTGACAGAGTCAAGGTAACGATTTTAGCGGTAACATTTTTATTTACATTTGTCTTTTTGATCGCGTTTTATTCCACTTTTTCTTCAGCGGCATGATGATAAAACACCTTTTTTTTCCTTCATTTTTTTTATTTTTTTTTACCGTGTTCACTAAAGGGGTAAATAGTGGGATTGTTTCATAGGTCAGGTCATTCCTGACGAGGCATAATATTTATGGGTACTACGCCAGATGACCTGGCCCCCACAGTCACCAGACCTGAACCCAATCGAGATGGTTTGGGGTGAGCTGGATAGCAGAGTGAAGGCAAAAGGGCCAACAAGTGCTAAGCATCTCTGGGAACTCCTTCAAGATTGTTGGAAGACCATTTCCGGTGACTACCACTTGAAGCTCATCAAGAGAATGCCAAGAGTGTGCAAAGCAGTCATCAAAGCAAAAGGTGGCTACTTTGAAGAACCTAGAATATGACATATTTTCAGTTATTTCACACTTTTTTGTTAAGTATATAATTCCACATGTGTTAATTCATAGTTTTGATGCCTTCAGTGTGAATGTACAATTTTCAAAGTCATGAAAATACAGAAAAATCTTTAAATGAGAAGGTGTGTCCAAACTTTTGGTCTGTACTGTATATGTTACATTTTTGAAGAACTGGGGGAAAGAGATTCAGTGGCCAAGAATTAATCTGAACCCAATCAAGACACCTATGGGGAATTCTGAAGAGACAAGTTAAAGAGGTTGTTCCATGAACAGAAGTTCATTTTAATCAATAGATTTTGAAATAATTATAATTTCCACAATTAGATGTGTTTAAAAAAAAAGTTTCTGTGCTGAGATAATCTTATAAATGTGCCCCTGCTGTGTACTATGTAATGGCTGTGTCTGACCGTGCAGGAACATGATCTGATCATACTACATCTCCTGGGCAAGGGGGTTGAAAAAAAGTGAACAGACATTACAGCAGGGGACCACAGATGATTCTTTCTTTGAAGTATAACATTGTTTAAGAACAGGCAGGGAAATGTTTTATCTCACAAAAAGAATCAGCTGTGAACCCACGCTGTAATGTCTGTATACTCTTTTGCTCCCCCCACCCCCTGCCCAAGAGATGTGGCATTATCAGACTATGTCTCTGTATGGTCGGTGAGACATGGCCATTACACAGTACACAACAGGGGCACATTTATAAGATCTCAGCAAAGAAACATTTTATTTAAACACATCCGATTGTGGAACTTATTATTCCAAAATCTATTGATTAAAATGTACTTTTGTTTATGTGAAAAACCCCTTTAAGCATCACTCTCATCCATCATCCAGGCTCTAAAAGAGGTTGTTCTTGAAAAAAGGGAAGAGATAGATGTTGCAATATGTCACCAACTTGTTCATTCCATGCCTAGAAAACTTGGTGTTGTCCTTAAAAGTCATGAAGCTCATACCAAATACTAGATGTAGTAGTTTTTGATGTGGGGTGTATACATTTTTGCATTAACTAATTTGAGAAAAACTGAAGATTTTGTAAGAAAAGTCATAAGTTCATACTTTAACTGCTGGCTACAGCAAGCTCCAGGGATAAAAGCTGGGAGGTAGCACAGGTGCAAAATACTGGTGAACAACCACTCACACCGACCATTCATAGGGAAAGGGGTGAATGATTAGAATTCTAGATGCATGTGAATAAAACCTGCATAATGTGCCAGTCACACAGATACGTGTAGTGCACCACGCCGGCTTATTATGTATAAGTGCGCCAACCATCCTATTTTCCCCACCAACACTACAGAGCCTGGTTGTATCCTGCAAAGATTAAAAATATTAGAGTTAATGGTTTATATTTTGAGCAAAATATGCAAGTTTGTAACCTGTGTCATAGGTCCCCATTTTCTTGTGAGTTCCTACACTAAAATTACAAGCAATTCACTGAAAAGGACATTAAATCCCCCAAAACTGTAAGAGCAAAAAGCAGCCTAATTTACCAATACTTGATCACAATACTAATGCATTAAGGATGTAGCTGACCACCATGATAAAAAGACAGAGCACTACACATACAAAGGGCCAGACTGGCCATTAGACGGGTCGGTACAGCCGTGGGCCACACTGTCTGGTACACTGTTAACAATATCAGCTTCCTGTGGATGCTGATACTGATAAGGACACGTTCACACTAGGTTTTTTTTCAGCTTTTTTTTAATGAAAATTTTCAGCTGTGTTTTACAGTACCAGCAAAGTTTAAGATTTCAGAAATCTCATGCACACACCTTGGTTTTTGTGTCATCAGTATTTTGTGCTTTGCATGTTTTTTTGTTGTACAATAGAGCAAAAAACGCCTCGTGTGAACACAGACATCAGGCTTTGCTGCATTTTTAGTGAAAAAAAATCAAGTACAACAGTATGTGAAACTCATTTATTTTTGTGTTTTTCCCAAGTTTACCATCTTGTCTTGGTCACCTGAGATTACAATTTGGATTAGTACAGTTTAATTAAATTTTTGATGTTTACAACAATAAACATTGGTTGAGCCAGGTGTGTGATTGAACAATACCTGAGCAACTCAATGGCAGACCATAGTTTGAAAATAAATAGTGTCCTATAAACTCAATGCACTGCCAGTGTCTTAAGTAAACTATTCCTGAACAATTAACCTCCCTCAACTGTTATATTTGTAATTCGGGTTAATATAGTTTCACATATATTTTGCATTGGTGACATGTGTTCATGCTTCTGTGATGAAAGCAAAGCTGAATTTTGGGATCTTGAAAAACGCACCAAAACTGGAGTTTTTGACGCAGCTTCTTTCCTGCCAAGAGATCAGGTTTTGCTGCAGAGAAAAATGCTGAAAAAACGCCTAGTGTGAACATACCCTAACAGTTGTGATTGAGCATAGAGCTACTATATTAGTGCCACATCGCTTACTGTTAGGCCACAGGATACCTCTGGCCAGCTGGAGGCCGGCACCGCACAGGGGATATCAGGCTGTGCGGTGACATCACTGCATCACGCCATGCGCATTCACTGAGACACAGGTTAGAAGAGGGGACAGAGACTCGGGACTGTGGAGAACAATCCTACTATATAGTGGACCATGTGGGACTATCATACTGTATGAGGGCTGTGTGATGCCTTTATACTGTATACTGTATTGGGAGGCCCAACATAATGTTAAGCTAACAGATGGATTAGAGAAGGCACAGCGCGCCAGCTTCAGCAATCAAATGTACTCGCGTCTTTCACTTCCGAATCACATCTGGGTGACATCAGCAGCGTAATCAGATCAGCGGCACCGCAGAGGTGCATACAACGTCGGTGGTAAGTGCTTCAGTGAAGCCGGATAGAAGATTTGTTGTAATAGGGTGGGGAGGGATTTGAGGAGAAAGTATGGGGAGCGATCAGAGTTGGGTGCAGACACAGTATGGAGAGCAAGGGGGGATGGGTGCTGACAGTATGGGGAGCGAGGAAGGGGAGATGGGTACAGACACAGTATTGGGAGCAAGAGAGGGAGGGATGGTGTCATGTATTCCACAGGGACGACACCGGGGAGATCACGCAATACCTCACCGTGCCGTCACTATCAGGATTTTGCCAGGGATCCGCGAGCACACGGCCCCACTACTCACTACGGAGGTATCGGCAAGCAACCAGTGGGCATATGGCGTCACACCTCTGGATTCCAGCGCATGGAATATGTGTTTACGCCCTCCATACGATCACTGTCAGCTTCACAATAGCCCAATTATTAATATTATTGGCTGCCACCACCGGCCGAGTTTGAAATATAATACAGGCCTGGCCAAACGCCTGCGTTCTGGTAGCATATAGCTTCGGGGGAGGGAGCGATTACAGGACAAAAGAAACAGAAATATTTATATTTAATCCAAAAGGGAGGCAGTGTTTAGGAAAAATATATACAAGGATGTTATAAAGGAGACATTTATAGTACAGAATAGACAGTTACATAAAATAGGATTACAGAAGAAACTTATTATAGAGTTCGCAGAGACGAATAAGTATAGCTGTAGGGGGGGCTCCCAGATTTGATTTGAGCGTTATCTAAAGCAATCTGTTGCTTATAGTCTCTATACCCACTTGGCAAAGAACATTGATCAATCTTCCGTCGGCTCTCTTGTGTCGAAGGGGAAGATCGGCCCACACACCCCTGTGATGACATCATATGGGCTCGGGCTCCACCCTTCATGTTTGTATTTAAAACCTGCTTTTGGGATAACTTATCGCTTGTTGATCACAGAAGCTTGCAAACGACGCCATTTTTTCCGTTATGATTTTAGCTTCATTTAGAGACCACACATGGCGCAGTTTCGATCCGTTATTCTGGTGCTTTTGCGCTACAGCTCCACGGAGGGGTTTATGGCTATGCAAAAATAAGCATATTATTCCTTGGCTGACCCTGCCACTAAAAATATAGGTTCCGTTATTATCGGACGTATGGAACTTTAGTTATTCCGTATTTCGTATCGGAGTCAAAAATCCTGCAGTTTGTGGTTGGGGAATTGTCTTAATTATTGTAAGTGCGTTTGATGCCTAACGAGCCATTTCCTCTCTCCTTCCATCTCTGCCCATCTGCTGGAGGTGTCTACTTCGCAGGTCTGTGCTAAGAGGAACTGCATTCGTATGTTAAATAGAATAGGCTATTGAGATTCTTGTACTGTTATTGGCATACAGACAGCTGCGTGGAGTGTCAGCTCTTGTCTCGTGACAAATAGGGGATAAGGGACTGGTGAGGGGGGCTTCAGGGGGAGAAGGAAAATTTTCAATATCTCTCAATATTTCCCTGACAGATGGTTACAGACACAGTATGGTGAGCAAAGTGTGGGAATGGGTGCGGACACAGTATGGGGTGCAAGTAGACAAAATAGACACCGAGGGGATAAATATGTGAGGAGACAGTATGAGGAAGGGGGGAAAAATGTGTGCAGAGACTATTGAGAGGAATAGTGTGTGGGGGCAGTATAAAGAAAGGGCAGCATGGGAGTACAGTGTGCCGAGGATGGGGAATGTGATGAGGGGCACAGTGTAGAGACTGGGCACTATAGGGGAGACAGTGTGAGAGGACAGTGTGAAGAGGGGGCCCAGTATATACAGTATAGGAGAGGGGAAATGAAGGGCAAGTACCATAAGGAGGACAGTGTGTGGAAGTCATATTTTGTTCAGGGAACACAGTGAGAGGCAATTATTTATTGAGGGACTCAGCATAGGGCAGTTATTTTTATTCAGGAACATTATAATCACGCTACTATTTTTATGGGCATTGTGTGGTGATGTACTGCACAAGACCGGAGAAGATGGAAGTCTACAAAGACAAAGTGTGGATGAGAAAAGTCAATATAGCGTCTGAACAAGATGAAGAATAGAGAATGATTTCAATCAGAGACAATGTACCTGGACGTAAATGTTTGTATGTGATACTAATTCTCATCAGTACTGTGGTTTCAGCATGGTCCGCAGCCTGATGATGATTTATAACAACAACTCCCAGCATCATCTTACCATTGTTAAGGATATACTGGGAGTTTAGGTTCATGCGATAAAAATGATACAAATGTGTATGGATCTGATCTGACATTACTATTAATGTACCATGAACTGATGCCGGTTTTGGTGATGTAGTTCTGTGCTGATGGTGGTTCTGGTGCTGAATTCATGAATGAAAAGTGGTTCTGGTGATGTATCAATGGTGGTCCTGGTGATGTATTTATGTACTGCTAGTCATTATGGTAATGAATTTCTGTATTGCTGGTGGTTCTGGTGATGTATATCTGTACTGATGAGGTTTGTGATGGTGTGTTTCTGTATGGATGTCGGTTCTACTGATGCATTTCTGTACTGATAGTGATTTTATTGATGTATTATTGTGCTGTTATTGAATTTGATCGTGTACACATGTAATAATCCATGACTTGTATGATTACGTGATACATGTCTATATTAATAAAGCATTGTGTTTGACAAATTATAGGTTACTATATTTTTATTTATGTTAGGAGCATTAAAAGGGTTGTCTAAGTTTGTAATGAAAGTATGCAGTTACTCTACGTGACTGCAGACTTCTGAATTCCCACAGTGAGCACTGCAACCTAACTGGATTCTCTGATGCCATCGGTGAGAGCAGGAAGTCAAGAGACCACATGTATGCGATTTACATACATGCAATCATGTGCCAACTAGACATGCATGGCCTCGCTAAATTAAAATTAATTGAGTGAGGCTGGACACATCTAGTCGGAATCTGGTTGGAAGTTTGCAAACACTGCGTTTGTATGACCGTACACTCTTGCCGCAATCATGGAAGAATCCTAAAAGTGTGCAGTACACGCATTGTGAGAATTCAGAAGCCTGTTGTCACCTAGAATGACTGCCCCGTAGCATTCCAATCCTAAAAGCGTGTAATATACTCACTGTCAACTCAGCTTGCTAGTTCCAGAAGTCATCACATGGCCAATTCACTCAAGCGATTTGCATACTTACGGTCAAGTGAAATCTAGCGTTTCTGGTTGCTGCTCTCAGTTTTTCACTGAACATTGAGAATTAGGAAGAGCAGCTAGTTGGCACATGATTGTAAGTGTGTAAGTCGCATATGAATGAACGGTCACATGACGACTACTCAAACCGCATGAGGAAGGGGGGTTGCGCCAAACTGAATTCTTGCTCCCAGTGTGGAAAACCTAGATGTCAGGGACAAGATAATAGAACAGCACAAAGCTGGAATGGGCTACAAAACCATAAGTAAGACACTGGATGTGAAGGAGACAACTGTTGGTGCAATAGTAAGAAAATGGAAGAAATAAAAAATGACTGTCAATCGACATCCATCTGGGGCACCATGCAAAATCTCACCTCGTGGGGTATCCTTGATCATGAAGAAGGTGAGAGATCAGCCTAAAACTACACGTGGGGAACTTGTTAATTATCTCAAGGCAGCTGGGACCACAGTCACCGAAAATTACGCCTTAAAGGTTTAAAATCCTGCAGTGCCCGCAAGGTCCACCTGCTCAAGAAGGCACATGTGCAGGCCAGTCTGAAGCTTGCGAATGAACACCTGGATGATTCTGTGAGTTATTGGGAGAAGGTGCTGTGGTCAGATGAGACAAAAGTTGAGCTCTTTGGCATTAACTCAACTCGCCGTGTTTGGAGGAAGAAGGATAAGTATAACCCTGAGAACATCGTCCCAGTCGTGAAGCATGGTGGGCGAAACATTATACTTTGTAGGTGCTTTTCTGCAAAAGGGGACATGACGACTGCACCATACTGAAGGGAAGATGGATGGGGTCATGTATCGCAAGATTTTGGCCAACAACCTCCTTCCCTCAGTAACAGCACTGAAGATGGGTCGTGGCTGGATCTTCCAGCAAGACAATGACACAAAACATACAGCCAAGGCAACAAAGGGGTGGCTCAAAAAGAAGCACATTAAGGTCATGGAGTGGCCTAGCCAGTCTCCAGACCTTAATCCCATACAAAACTTATGGAGGGAGTTGAAGCTCCGAATTGCCAAGCGACAGCCTCAAAATCTTAATTATTTAGAGATGATCTGAAAAGAGGAGTGGTCCAAAATTCCTTCTGACATGTGCAAACCTCATCATCAACTACAAAAAACATCTGACTGCTGTGCTTGCCAACAGGGTTTTTGCCACCAATTATTAAGTGTTGTGAGCGCAGCACAGAAGCCGGGGAGAGACAGGAGGCAGAGGCACAGCCTCTATATAGCAAGCAGGAGAGTACAACAGCTGAGCAACTTGTAACAGGAATGGATAGGAGGCAAATCGATGATAGATGGACAAATGGAGAGGATTTGGAGACAAATTACAGGCAGGGATTGTCTCCCTGTCAGAGATATGAGTCCATGGATAGTGACTGTTAACAGGAAAAGAGCATCCAGGAACTGTCAGTAGCAGTCACAGACTACTATTCCAATATAAAAGCTTGCTACTCCAGCCAAATAACAATGGCATAGAGGAGTTTATAATTAATGGAGAGATATGCGTTTCTTTATAAGGGATTAAACTTCCCATCTATGCTTCCCCTTAAATATGTCCAGATGAGGAACAATCATAATCAAAGGATCATAACTCCTACCCTTAAGATAATGAAGAGACCTTTAAAAGGCTGTCTGCCACCTGTCAATCACATGAATCTAATAAAAAAAATGAGAATAGCTATCAGGAGATGAGTTCTCAAGAGCGCATTAACACAGAGGATTTAACCCTCAACTGGTGAGGTGGGGTTTGGCACACCCCAGTGAATTTTTGATCGGCTGCCACGTTTCATAATGCCCTCGGATTGAATCATCAAAGTATTACATTTTCCGATACTTGCGGGTGTCAAAAATTTGTTATACTCATGTGTAATCAATCGCCAATAAGAAAACGATTAAAACTAATGTGATCTTTGCATTTTCAGTAAAAATAAGAGATTTCTAAACACTGGGGTATTGGAAACCCCACCACCAGTTGCGTGACAAAAACCCCACCTCACCAGTTGAGGGTTAAATCTCCAAGAGAGAAAGAAAGAATCTGCAACCTTACGAACCAATGGTCTAAATTATACTAACACATCCTCTACATCTTCTTACCATAGAAGCAATAGCTTTGTCTCAATTCAATCTGAATACCCCTTAGACACGTCAGATGCAAGCTCTGAAAACTCAAAAGGCATCCAATCACAAAATAATTATAACGAGTCTAATGGTCATCAGTCATTTCAGGTCCTTAATAATTATTTCATTAAGAACATACACGCTACCAACGCACCTGTAACAGAAGAGTTTGAGGAGAATTTGCAATGCTCTACTTCAATCCCTTGAATGTCGCCCCACCCCAACTCAAGTTAATATTTTAGACAGGTACTTGACTAACCCAGAAGGTAATTTTCTTCACAAAACTACGACCGCAATAGACAAAGTTACCCTTATTCAAGCAATGCCATGAGAGACATTCATTAAGGATATATTAATGGAGGTCAATAGCCCTGATTCACATACCGTATTTTTCAGACCATAAGATGCAGTTTTTTTCCCCAAAATTTGGAAGGAAAGTGGGGTGTGTCTTATGGTCCGAACAGTACTTTACCGTTGGTGGTGGAGCGGGGATCGCAGGGTCCTCCGGCGGCGGCAGAGGTGAGATGCGGCTGGAGCCGGGGCCTGTACCTCTGCTGGTGTCCGGCGGTGAGGTAGAGGAGCCGGGGGCTCTGCCGGGCTGTGAGCGATGTCCTGCAGTGCGGCAGAGCACGGTGTACGGCTTCCGGGGGCGGCGGCCATCTTCCCAAGGCCGTAATCCACGGGAAAATGGCCGCCGGCGCATGCGCCGACCCGGAGCTCCGGCGTCCATTTTCCTGCAGATCACAGCCTCAGGACGCCGGAAACCGCACACGCTGCTCTGCCGCATCTCCGGAAACCACTCACAGCCCGACAGAGGCCCCGGCTCCTCTGCATCACCACCGGACACCAGCAGAGGTACAGGCCCCAGTCCACTGGCCCCAGGCCACAGGTCCAGGCCCGTCCACAAGCCCCAGTCCACAGGCCAGGCCCCAGTCCACAGGCCAGGCCAGGCCCCAGTCCACAGGTCCAGGCCCCAGGCCCGTCCACAAGCCCCAGGCCCGTCCCCAGTCCACAGGCCAGGCCAGGCCCCAGTCCACAGGCCAGGCCAGGCCCCAACCAGACACCGGCATCTCACCTCTTCTGCTGCCGCCGAGTTCCTGAGGCAGGAAATGGAGGGACCTGCGATCCTGCTCCACCCCCCCCCCCCCCAAGGTAAGATACCTAATCAGAGTATAAGACGGACCCCATCTTATAAAAATTATTTTTTTTCCTATTTTACACCCCAAAATTTGGGGTGCGTCTTATGGTCCAGTGCGTCTTATAGTTCGAAAAATACGGTAGTTTAGTTACATCCTCTGAAATTACAAAAATGAAAGTAAGAATCGATAAGGTAGTATCTTAGTAAACAACACAAAATCATTCGGAGATGGTGAGCTCAATTAATTCTTTACAAAAAGGTCTCATCTTTTAAAGCTAAGATGTCTAATCTTGAAGACATTTCTAGAAGGAACAATTTAAAATAAGAAGCATTCCTAAATCAGTCCAACCAATTAAATTAGATAGCTATATCACCAAAATACTAGCTCAACTAATTTCAAACATATGCAAAGATAAGACAGTCGCCAAGGTCTATAGGATTGCAAAGCCTCATTACATCTCTCCCGATATTCCAAGAGACGTTAAAGTAAACTTCTACTCCTTTTTAACAAGAAATACCACTATCAATGATGTGGAACTCAAAAACTATAGGCCCATTATGATTTCATCTCTTTATAGATCTATCAAGAGCCACTCTACAAGCTAGGAAATCTGTCTAACAAACTACAAAATAACTACTTTGTGTAGCATCGGCATCTCTGCCCTCTGCCAGGCAGAGATGTCGTCCCCCTTACCGCCGCGCTCCTACCCCGGCGTCTTGAGGCTCCCCTGCTGTTGCAGTCGGTACGCGCAGCTTCCTGGGCACTGTGCTTAAGGCGCGCGCACTCCTTCCCTCTTAAAGGGGCCACGCGCGCCATCCTAAGGAGTCCCCGGCCAATGGCCGGAAGACTTCTCACATATAAGGGACCTCCTCCAAAATGGAGGTGCCCGTGCAAGGTTGTTGCTCTGTGTGCTAACTTTGCTTCAGCCCTTAGGTCCCGCTGCCAGTCTGACTACCAGTCCAGTCCGCCAGCCTGACTGCCAGTCCAGTCCGCCAGCCTGACTACCAGTCCAGTCCGCCAGCCTGACTACCAGTCCAGTCTGCCAGCCTGACTACCAGTCTAGCCCGCCAGCCTGACTACCAGTCCAGCCCGACAGTCAGCTTCCAATCCAGTCTGCCAGTCTGTCTCTCGGCTTGGCCAGTAAGCCTATCTGGAGCCTTTACCTGCTACCTGTCTCCACCAGCCGGAACACACTCCAGTCTGCCTACGGTCCAACCCGCCAGTCTGTTATGGGCTTAGCCAGTCCGCCTACCCAGAGAACTTACCAGTAACCTGTCTTGCCTGCCAGCCAGCCTACCTGGAGGCTCCGGCCTGTTACCTGCCGTGCCTACCAGCCTGCCTACCTGGAGGCTCCTGCCTGTTACTTGCTGTGCCTACCAGCCAGCCTACCTGGAGGCTCCTGCCTGTTACTTGCTGTGCCTACCAGCCAGCCTACCTGGAGGCTCCTGCCTGTTACCTGCTGTGCCTACCAGCCTGCCTACCTGGAGGCTCCAGCCAGTTACCCGGGGTGTCCGCCAGTCTGTCTACCCGGACCACCCATCAGCCTGCCTGCCGTGCTCATCTGCTGTACCGGTCAGTCCCTGCCATCTGACCCATGGGAGTCACCTGCTCTCATACAAAGACTGGCCCAGAGTGGCACCTGGTCCCTCTGCTCGGTCCCTCCCTGGTTCACGGAGTCATTTGAGCCGCCGTGCGACCTTGGTCAGTCCGAGTAGATACTTAGTCACGCCCCTTTGGTCCCTCTTTGCACCGCAGCACAGAGGTTCCACCACTCGGATCCATAACACTTTGTGCGGGAATAAGCTACTGTTGGTTAGAATCAGCCACTTTGCAGGTCAATTTAGGAAGCAAGATTTACTTCCTTTTTTGCCAGTAGGACTAAATCTCCTAAGAACATTAAGGCTAAGTTCCCTCGATGCAGAAATGCTGCAGATTTTTTCCGCATCTTCCTGGCAGGGAAAAAGCATGCGGAATTTACATGCATTTTCCCTGCCATGGTAGAAGCGCTTGTCAAGCGTTTTTGCGTGCATTTCTGCATGCGGGTTATCAAGCGCTTTTCCAAGCGATTTTAGCATCACTTGGAAAAGTGCTTGACAACTTGGTCACACTATATAAATCCATGCAACCGGCATGGATTTATATAGTGTGACCAAGTTAATAGTTGAAAAAAAAAATAGTAAAAAATAAACATTATGATTACCTTGAGATGGCCCCCGGTCTTTTCTCCGGTGAGTCCGGTCTCTTGTACGGCTCGCGGTGGTCTAAGAGGATCTTTGATGACGTAATTTAGTCATGTGACAGGTAACGCGACCGCCGACGTCAGCGATCAAGTGACCTGTCACATGACTAAATTACGTCATGGAAGGTCATTTTAGACCATCGCGAGACGCTGTGGAGCCAAGACGCATCGCTATGGAGACCAGGGGCCATCGGAAGGAAAGTATAATGTTTATTCTTTATCTTAAAGTCTCCTCTTCTCCAAACCCCGGTACCATGCGCACATTGAAACGCTAAATATCCGCATGTGCACATGTAGTCATGCGGATATTAAGCGATTCAATGCAAGTCAATGGCGGCAATTACGCAGCGTGTCCACAAAATTAATGGACATGCTGAGTATTTTTCCGTAATGATAATCTGCAGCGGAAATTTCCGCAGCATGTGCACAGAATATGCGGATTATCATTGGGGACCATGGGGCACGTATTACCAAGCGTTTTCGCAGCGGAAATTCCGTGGCAAAAACGATTGAAAAACGCATAGTGGGCACGCAGCCTAAAACTGCAAAATATCTTGAAACAAATCTAATCCCAATGCTAATTATCACCAACGGGAATAAAATCCCAGTAATTTACTCAGTCATCACAGACTACATATCAGCTAACATACACTTAATCCTATGTGGTTATTTGTTTCAAACCCATCAGGATAACAGAGACTCTCATTTCAATTAAAAATCAATATTTTTTATTCATTATCCATATTAAAAAAAAGAAAAACAATTTTTTAAAAAAAAAATGACAGGGGACATCCAGAAAAGAGAGATGCAATATACACTGTGTTCCAAATTATTATGCAAATAATATTTTCTCAGATTTTCCCAAATTACCTATATGAATTGCAGTCATTGTAATTTTCCAGTCAAATAACTATTAGAGTACAATTGAAAGGTTTTTGTACAAACTGCCTATGATAACAGTATATTTAAAAAAAATAAAATACTCAAACTGCACTCAAAATGCATGTTCCAAATTATTATGCACAGCAGAGTTTTCAACCTTTTCATTTTAATAAAGAACAAAAAAATGGTCATTTTTGAAATTATAAGCATTAGCAGGTTATTACAAACTGAAATCAAACCGTTTTCAACTCAAAACTTTATTCTAGGTGATGTTACATTTTCACATAGGACCCTTTGTCCGAAAGGAGCTTCTGAACTCTCTCGTCCATTGAATTTGTCAGGTTTTAGATGGTTTCTGCTTCAATTGTTTTGCATGAGGACAGAATACCCTCCCAGAGCTGTTGCTTAGATGTGAACTGCCTGCCGCCATCATAGACACTCCTTTTGATGATGCTCCAGAGGTTCTCAATGGGGTTGAGGTCAGGGGAGCATGGGGGCCACACCATTCAAGTCCCATTCAAGAGAATGTCAAGAGTGTGCAAAGCAGTCATCAAAGCAAAAGCTGGCTACTTTGAAGAACCTAGAATATAAGACATATTTTCAGTTGTTTCACACTTTTTTGTTAATTCATAGTTTTGATGCCTTCAGTGTGAATGTACAATTTTCATAGTCATGAAAATACAGAAAAATCTTTAAATGAGAAGGTGTGTCCAAACTTTTGGTCTGTACTGTATGTATAGTGAAAAAGCAAAGAATAAGCATGGGAGCTGTGCACACGGGCGTGTGACATCACCTACTGACTTCCAGGGATGCGCTACATGTGGACCGCGTGCGTTCCACTGCGCACCACCCGGAAGTCCCTTTTGCAAACAGGTGTAGTATACACGCAAGCGATGCGCCATCAAAGCACCTTACAGCTGGCACATGATTGATGGGATAACTTCCTATGGACACACCAGCCCCGGAAGCCTGGCCTATCATTAGATATCTTTCATCTTTTCTTACTTTCTTTTTCATACATCAGATGATGCAATTGGCTACATGGCTCTATATATACTCAAGCCCCTCAGTGGATAGACACACCCCCGGAAGAAGCTTAACAGCGAAACGGCGTAGGGGTTCTGAGAGGTAAATGCTGTCAATATGGTCAGTTTGTAGCAATTTTTAATAGGTATATTGACTACTCCATGGCACTTTGCATAGTTGTAAGCAGTTGTTTACTCTCCAACTAATGGAATGAGATTATGCAGACAATTTTTTCTAAATATAAGCACTTAGCACTTTATGATCATAGATGTAAATGTCTGACTCCCTACTTTAATATAATTAGGGTATTGCATAATTTGCACTTTGTCAAATCTGTTTACATCTGTCTATAATACTGGTTCAAATATGCATCAAGTGAATAAGGTGGTTTAGTTTTCTGCTATACAATCATGATGAATGTGACATGACCAAGCTATATATTGCATCTCTCTTTTCTGGATGTCCCCTGTCATTTTTAAAAAATTGTTTTGTTTTTCTGTTTTTTTAATATGGATAATGAATAAAAAATATTGATTTTTAATTGAAATTAGAGTCTGTGTTATCCTGGTGGGTTTGAAACAAATAACCACATAGGACTAAGTGTATAGTAATATTTTCCCAGTGTCTAGTGTTGCTTAGAATTTCTTGGACTATGTGAATAATTATGTTTGCTGTTTTCAAACAGATTGGTCCATTCAAAATACTTAAAATGGATTTAAAAGCCAGAATGAATGCTTGGCAAACTAAGGCTTCAGATCTATTCAAACAGGGAACATCCAGTGTATGGTGGAATAAAACATCCTTAGAGAATTATTATACCAAAAGAATCATCCCACGTGGCTTACGTATACAAGTGTACCCATCTTTTGATCTAAAAGACGAGACTTTGAGCAATAAATGGATTAAGGCCGCAACTTTATGCTCGCTGGATTTCATCCAGATCATCATTGAAACAAATACTAAAACCCTTGGTGACTTGGATGATGAGTTGGAGGCATTGGAGAAAACTATTCACAAGGAGATTACAGGGGAAAATTTTGAAAAACTTATGACTGATATAAATAAATGGGAAGGAGATATCAGTCAGATAAAATGTAAGAAATACCAACGAGATCTAACTGATTTTGAGAACAATAAAGTATTTCGCTGGCAGATTAAAAAACATAAAAACGTCACTAAAGTCTTCAATCAAGGTCAGTCTTATGAAAGTCCTTATCAGTCACAGACGGATGAATTTTTCATCCTCTAGTGATATTGATAGCACCAGTAGTAGGGGCTTTCATATGGACAAGGGCAAAAGACAGGAACGAAGATTTCAGGATATGTTTGCTAAGGCTGCTGGAACCAAAAAGGGAGAGAACTGTAGCACCCTGAGGACTCGGCTGCTACAGGGGTATTACACCTCAAGCCAGAGGTGTGGTATTCCACTCCCGGGTAAGGATGGAGTGTGGAACTGAGCTTAGTAGGCTGCATGCACTACATACATCCCATTTCCGGGGGACAGAACTACGGTACTCCCACTAGGTATATGTGCAGGTACGACAGCGTCTGTCCCTGGCTGGAGTGGGAAGGGGGGTGGAACATCCCAGTAGTGTAGGGGCAGATAGGGGGAGTAGTCTGGGTAAAGCTAGGAGCTCATTGGGTGCTGGTCACCTGAGCTCACACATAGAGGGAGTATATAAGGTGGGCACCATCTTAGGTCAGGGCCAGTCAGTCTTTGAGAGTCAGTCAGCTCAGAGGAGCTCAGCCAGGAGGGCTGACAGGGAGCTGTGGCTCCGGCTGGGCCCAGCTCCAAGGCCAAGTCTGCAGTGAGGAAGAGAGGAGTAAGAAAGACCCAGAGAGAGAGACAGAAGGAACCCCAAGATCCCAGAATTAAGCCAGAAGGGTGAAGGGTTGGCGGACACGGGTACCGGAACCCGAACTGGTGGAGGCCACTTATCCTCAGCCAGAAACCGGAGGTCTTGGTCAAGATTTGCCACGACCCTCACCAAATCCACCAGAAAGGCACACCGAGTATAGGGTCAGGGAACCCAGAGAAGGGTTGACCACCAAGAGACCCGAGGGAGCCGGCCATAAGTGGATCCCTGGTGGGAACGGCCAGGAGGAAGAGAGAGAGAGACAGGGAAGCTCAGGACCACGCTCCGGACTGCCTGGGGGTTAGCCGAGTCCAGGACCTGGTGGACGCGGCACGGCTCGGGTGGTCACTCAAGGCCAGAGTGACCAAGGAACACCCATGAGTAAAAACACTGAACTTGCATCTCGTGTCTCTGACTCTTCTTACTACACCATAACTACCCCCATCATCCGCACCAGCTGCCCTGAGGCCATACCCCTCCCGTTGGGGGTTATACCATCATTGCTGCACCCATACCACCGGCCTCAGCGGACTGTTCTGCAGCGGCGGCTTCAAAGCCGCACTCAACGGGTGGCGTAGTCGATCAAGTTAACATCTACTGCCTTAGACTGCCACTTAGTTTGACACCCTGGGCACGGACCGGGTCACCGCCACAAGGACTACTACCCCTATCCAGATCCGGCTCCGGGTATCCCCTGAACATGGCCCAGGGGGCGCGTCAGAACCGCTTAAGGGTAATTAACTTGTCTTCACATGTTCTATCAGAAATTCAACTCAGAGTTCTTGAAAGAGGTTTGACGTTTTCTCCTCTTCGTATTGAGACACGTTCTCGGTGGTGAGAGATGTACATCTCCTTGCTATAAAGCTAGTTTTTAAAAAATTGCATAACAAGGCCGACCATCAGAGTATGTTTTCCATCGTGGAAGAAAGGGAAGCACTTCAGATTTTGGAATCATTGGATGATGAAAATCAACTTACAAACGTTGGTAACATTCCTTCGAACCTTTTTCACAAATCCAAAAAGTTCCCCCCTCTAAGTACATGCCCAGCGGTCGATGTCTTCACCAAACTAGTTACTAATGACATTCAATCTCTTCCAAGCTGTCCCCCTGGAAGTCAAACATTAATAAAACAGGAGAGAGCAGCTGTAAAAGAATTACAATCCCTCCCCGACGTGGTATATAAACCAGCAGATACGGGGGGGAATCTGGTGGTGCGGCCCACCTATTTATACGAAAAACAAGCCCACCATCTTGCTATAAAAAAACTAGTATATAATCCGACCCCTACCTTCCACAATGAATTAATTTTCATCATGGAGAAGGCTTTGGAGAAGGGTATTATTACCCAAAAAATGTTAGATACAATTAATAACTTTCATCCAAAACTTCCCACATTGTATCTCATTCCAAAGGTCCACAAAAAGCACACTGACCCCCCGGTAGACCCATTGTTTCAGGCAATGGGGGATTATGTGAGGTAATTTCCGACGTCATTGATTATTTTTTGAAACCTATCGTATCCACCCTACCATCATTCATCCAGGACACCAATGCGGCTCTCCAAAGATTAAACCACCTTTATATTCCAGACCAAGCCATCATGGTAACGGCAGATGTGGAAGCCTTGTATACTTGTATAAAACATGAAGATGGCTTGAGAGCGGCATCTTGGTATCAGACATCTACAAATTTGGATTCAGAGCTAGCTGACTTAATATTGATCCTCCTGGAATATGTCCTCAAGCATAATGTATTTATTTTTCATAATTTTTTTTATTTACAACTACAGGGCACAGCGATGGGGGCCTCTTGTGCCCCCTCCTATGCCAATTTGTTTATATGAGCTTGGAGAGGGACATATTCCAGGGAAATCAATTCCTGGCATTGATTTGGTGCAAGGGTGGATGCGATATATCGATGACTTATGGTTTATGTGGGAGGGGTCAGTGGGGGATTTGGATATTCTGATGAAAGCTCTCAATAATAATAATAATCTTAACATTAAATTGACATATCATTTTCATAGAGAGCTAGACTTCTTGGATCTCAAAATCCACATTTCTAGTGAAGGACGTGTCATTACGGATATATATCGCAAGTCTATGGCCACTAACTCACTGCTACATGCAGAATCGTCTCATTTGCCCTCCACCATTAGGGGACTCCCTATTGGTCAGTTGAACAACAAGCCACTAATCTCGCTCAACGCTTTTTGGCTAGGGGTTACAGTCGAAGACAAATTAGATGCGGATATATGAGAGCCAAAAAAGTATCCAGAGAACAGCTCATTCATAATGCGCCCAGGAAGATTGATACAAATAATGATGGAGTGGTACGGTTTATATCAACGTATAATAACCAATGGGATGAATTGACATCAATTATCAACAAACATTGGAAAGTTTTGCTAAGGACCATGTTTTGTCCAAAATTCTCCCTTCAGCCCCATCAATGGTGGCAAAGAGATGTAGAAATCTGAAAGATATATTAGTACATAGTTACTATGATTCAACTGCCAAAAACAAGGAACCTTCTACTATTCCACAGGGTTTCTTTCCTTGTGGCCACTGTAAGGCTTGCTGGAATCTCGTGAAAGCCAAAACATTTGCCAACCATGATGGCACCAGAACTTTCCAGAAATGCAAACATCTGAATTACAGCTCCAAAGGAGTAATCTACTATGCCGAATGTCGCTACCGAAAACTTTAAGTTGGCTTTACCACGAGAGAATTCAAAATATGGGAAAGAGAGCATGTGAAGGACATCGAAAAAGCAGTTGGCATTGATGACCCCACATTAAAACTATTCCGCGTCATTTTAAACTGTACCACAATTGTTCCCCTAAAGGCCTTAAGGCATTTGCCATAGATCAGATAGTCCTAGGTCTAAGGGGTGGAGATCTTTCAAAAGCCTTAGGTTAGTTAGAAAGTCATTGGATTTTTCGATTGGGTACCTTGAATCCACAGGGTTTAAATGAAGCTACGGGTTTTAGTTCTTTCTTGTAATTTATTCATATTTCTTCCCCCATTTTTTTCGAGTTGGTAGGTTTCATGTTTATTTCTGGGTGGCTATTTTTTATGTTTTTATCTTATGGTATTTTAATACCTTTTTAACTTTTCCCTTTTTTTCATTCTGACCATTTTTCCTGGCGTCTGCGAGGCCGTTTATAGGGTAGCCGAGAATTATGCTGTAATCAGCTTTTAAATAGATCTTAGGTCCAATTTCCCTTCCCTTGTTCCCTTTTTTCCCTCCCGCCCCCATTCTCATTTTTCATTTTTGTGTATCATGGGTACTGTAAAGGATGAGTAGTCCTCTTTACAAACCATTATGTACTTCTAATTGATTGTGTTTTTATCCCAAATCAAAGACTTACTTATATCCACTACTTACCTGCTGCCTTGGCTACTTGGGGTGGAGTCTGGTGACCTGGTTGACTCCTCCTTCCGAAGGGGATGGTGTTCCTAGAGCCTTCTGTGGAGATCCATGATAATGGACAATTAGAATCAAGGAACATTAGTTTGGAACCATCTACCAATGATATGCATGGACTATAATTATAGATGGCGCTGTGTCCCTTTAACAAGTGAATCTGAAACATATTGAATATTTTTGAAATTCGTGGCATTGTGTAGGCTTCTCCCCTTATTCTCCGTGATTGCGTGGCATAAAATCCTAGCACAATTAAATGTTTCTAATTGTTACACTTCGCTTCTCTTTGACAATAGACATATTAACACTTACTTACATATATTTGTTTTATTACTTTTCACTTATTCTTTGCTTTTTCACTATACATACATTATTTTCGTTATTTATACACTTCACATTCAACAAATACATATTTTCATTCATACATGATTTTTCTTGTTTAATTTACACTTTTAGGGTATGTGCACACGATGCAGAAATGCTCAGGATTTTTTCCTGAGCGTTTCTGCATCTCTCTGGCAGGAAAAAACGCATGCGGATTGTACATGCGGTTTCCTGCCAGGGACATGCGGAAATGAAGCGGTCTTCACTTTCATTTCCGCATGCGGGTTGACAAGCGCTTCCCAAGCGATTTTAGCATCACTTGAAAAGTGCTTGTCAACTTCACACTATATAAATCCATGCAGCCGGCATGGATTTATATAGTGTGTGATGTCAAAAAATAAAAAATAAATCTATACTTTACCCTCTGATGGCCCCCGGTGTCCTGCTTCATCGGTCCCGGCTGCCGGCAGTGAAGACTGTAGGACCTTCCGACGTCAGCGTCACGTGACCCGTCACATGACTCTGACGTCAGCGAAGGTCCTTCATTCAACCCCGAAGTGCGCGGGAAGCCGGCAGGACGCAGCGCGGGCCGTCAGAAGGTGAGAATATATATATTTTTTATTTTATTCTTTTTTTTTTAATGGTACCTGGGTCTGGATGAGAGTCCTCTCCTCCACACCCGGGTACCATCCGCACATTAGACCGCATGAAAAGCGCATCAACATATACAGTGATGCGGATTCCATGCGGTCTAATGCAAGGCAATGGCGGCAAAAGAGCAGCGTTTCCGCAAAATTAATTGACATGCTGCGGATTTTTGACTGCAGCGTTTACGCTGCGGAAAAATCCGCATCATGGGCACAGGACATGCGGATTTCCATTGGGGAACATTGCTGCCCTTCTACCATGCGTTTTTCATGCGTTTCCGCGGCGTTTACGCAACTGCAAAAACGCAGCGGAAACGCATGAAAAACGCATCGTGTGAACTCAGCCTTACTTTCATTTTCACCCCCCCACCCCCTTCACATTTCACTTTATGGTAATCGATGCTCCTACAGCATCTATTTTCTGTCTTTACATTTGGTTTATTCTTTTCTTCTTCCCTCCTTCCTTCCCCATTCCCCTCCCATTTTCCCTTGTCATTCCTTGATATGTATGCCATGTCCTACAGGTTCATGGTTTAGGAAGTGGGGATGGACCTTTTTGAGGTTGTGCTCCATGTGGTCCGCATGCGTTCCACACATGCGTTCCACTGCTCTGCACAGCTAGGCTTTACTCCACGGGTCCGGTTCCTGTATAGTGGCGTGCGGCACCTTACAACTGGCACATGATTGATGGGATAACTTCCTATGGACGGCTCCCCCGGACGCCTGGCCTATCATTAGATATCTTTGATCTTTTCTTACTTTCTTACCAATTTTTAATAGGTATATTGACTACTCCATGGCACTTTGCATAGTTGTAAGCAGTTGTTTACGGTCCAACTAATGCAATGAAATAATGCAGACAATTTTTTCTAAATACAAGCACTTAGCACTTTATGATCATAGATGTAAATGTCTGACTCCCTACCATTTAATTTAATTTATTATATTTGACTGAGTATTGCATAATTTGCACTTTGTCAAATCTGTTTACATCTGTCTATAATACCGGTTCAAATATGCATCAAGTGAATAAGGTGGTTTAGTTTTCGGCTATACAATCATGATGAATGTGATATGACCAAGCTATATATTGCATCTCTCTTTTCTGGATGTCCCCTGTCATTTTTTTTAAAAAAAAATTGTTTTTCTGTTTTTTATATGGATAATGAATAAAAAATATTGATTTTTAATTGAATTTAGAGTCTCTGTTATCCTGATGGGTTTGAAACAAATAACCACATAGGATTAAGTGTATAGTAATATTTTCACAGTGTCTAGTGTTGCTTAGAATTTCTTGGACTAGGTGAATAAATATCAGCTAATATCTACGGATTTTAACCAAGATTATAACATTATAAACACTTGAATTACAATTCATACTAAATTCGATTACAATATGGGTCAATTTGGGTCTATGTCTTGGATTTCATCTGGATTGTAATACAATTTTCCATTTTGGACTATTACCATAGAATTACAATCTATCTTCAAGAACCAGATTATAAAAAGATCATAATCCTTTTTTTTCCATCTTCCAATTGAAACAATCTTCAATATTTGCATTAGGTCAGCGAACTTCTATTCATACTTCACTCTGACTGAATGGAAACTTAAATCAAACTCCTTCCCCCCAGGTCGATGGAGAACATCTTGATCCCCGGCAAGTGTCCACATATATCATTAAGCTACTTTTAATGTACTATATGTGTCTTACTAATATTTCTGTCTTTCTTTTTTCAGCAATTAATTCATAAGGAATAAGCTATAATTTTAACAAGTGCAAGTTACATGTAAAATTCAAAGACAGCTTTTTGTACACTTGCCTCTCTTTTCCATATTTTCAAAAGGAATTACCTTTTACTTACCCTTCCTTCCCCCTAGCTTTCCTACCTCCCCTACTCTCCGCCAACCTTTAGGCTTATATTGTGTGTGCATTTCTCCCTTTAAAATGTTTTAAAATACCAATAAACATAATTGAACAAGAAAAAAAGCCTTTACTTACAAAAATTGTAAGGTATTTTGAGTTTCCCAAAATACATGTGGGAGTCTCCTCAAAGGTGTGGAGGAAGGCGATGTGGTCAGATGAGACCAAAATTGAACTTTCTTGCCACCAAAGTAAACGCTATGTCTGGTGCCAAACCAACACAACTCATCACCCCAAGAACACTATCCCCACAGTGAAACATGGTGGTGTTAGCATCATACTATGGGGATGTTTTTCGGCAGCAGGGATAGGGGAAATTGTTCAAGTCCAGGAAAAGATGGATCCTGCGAAAAACATGGATCTTTCTGAGCAAAACCTGTTTCAGTCTCTCAGTGATTTGAGACTGGGACAGTGGTTCACCTTCCAACAAGACAATGATCCAAAGCATACTGCTAAAGCAACACTCGAGTGGTTTAAGGGAAAAAGTGTAAGGCTGTGTGCCCACGATGCGGTTTTTTTAAGCGTTTCCGCAGCGGCAAAAATGCTGCAGAAACGAATGGTAGAAGGCCAGCCATGGTCCCCAATGATAATCCGCATGTGCTGTGCACATGCTGCGGAAATTTCCGCTGCGGGTTATCATTGCGGAAAAAAACGCAGCACTACCAATTATTTTTTTCGCCGCCGTTGACTTGCATGGATTACGCATCACTGCATCTGTATATGCGGAATCCAAGTGTTTCAATGTGCGGATGGTACCCGGGTGTGGAGGACAGGAGACTCTCCTCCGGACCAGGGTACCATAGAACCTGTAAAAAAAAGAATAAAATAAAAAATAAATATTATATTTACCTTCTGACGGCCCCCGCTGCGCTCATCGTCCCATGCCGGCAGTTTGCGATGGACTGAAGGACCTGCGCTGACATCATAGTCATGTGATGGCAGGTCCTTCAGTGCAGTGTACCGCGAGCTGCCGGCAAGGGAGAATGGAGCGAAGCAAGACTTCGGGGGCCATCGGAAGGTAAGTATAGATTAATTTTTTTATTTTTAAACATTCTTTAAGGTCACACTATATAACACACATGGATTTATATAGTGTGACGAAGTTGTCAAGCACTTTCCAAGTGATGCTAAAATCGCTTGGAAAGCGCTTGTCAATCCGCATGCAGAAATGCATGTGAAGAACGCTTCACATCCGCATGTCCCTGGCAGTAAAAACGCATGTACAATCCGCATGCGTTTTTTCTGCAAGGGAGATGCAGAAACGCTCAGGAAAAATCCGGAGTATTTCTGCATCGTGGGCACATAGCCTAAATGTTTTGTAGTGATAAAGCCCAGATTGTAATCCAACTGAGAATCTGTAGTCAGACTTGAAGATTGCTGTTCACCAGAGGAAATCATCTAACTTGAAGGAGATGGAGCAGTTTGGCCTTGAAGAATGGCCAAAAATCCCAGTGGCAAGAGGTAGAAAGCTCATAGAGACTAACCCAAAACGACCTTCAGCTGCAATTGCTACAAAAGGAGCTTCTACTAAGTACTGACTTTAGACGGGTGAATAGTTATGCGCATTGAAGTTTTCAGGTATTTTGTCCTATTTGTTGTTTGCTTCACAACAAAAATAAAACCAAATGTTCAGAGCTGTAGGCATGTTCTTTACATGATCTCATGCAAAGCCTTTAAAAAACAATTAAATTCCAGGTTGTAAGGTAGAAAAACACAAAAACTGCGAAGGGGGTGAATACTTTTGCAAGCCACTGTATATCGGATTTTTATGTTTGGCTGCTGTCACACACTAAAAAAGTGTTCCCCAACTCCAATTTTTGCAAATTTATTAAAAAAGAAAAACTGAAATATCACATGGTCATAAGTATTCAGACCCTTTTCTCAGACACTCTTATTTAAGTCACATGCTGTCCATTTCCTTGTGATCCTCCTTGAGATGGTTCTACTCCTTCATTGGATTCCAGCTGTGTTTAATTAAACTGATAGGACTTGATTTGGAAAGGTACACACAAGATCTTACAGCTCAAAGTACATGTCAGACCAAATGAGAATCATGAGCTCAAAGAAACTGCCCAAGGAGCTCAGAGACAGAATTGAGGCAAGGCATAGATCTGGCCAAGATTACAAAAGAATGTCTGCATTACTCAAGGTTCCTAAGAGCACAGTGGCCTCCATAATCCTTAAATGGAAGAAGTTTGGGACCACCAGAAGTCTTCCTAGACCTGGCCGTCCAGCCAAACTGAGCAATCGTGGGAGAAGAGCCTTGGTGAGAGAGATAAAGAGGAACCCCAAGATCACTGTGGCTGAGCTCCAGAGATGCAGTAGGGAGATGGGAGAAAGTTCCAAAGTCAACTATCACTGCAGCTCTCCACCAGTCAGGCCTTTATGGCAGAGTGGCCCGAAGGAAACCTCTGCTCAGTGCAAGACATATTAAAGCCAGCATAAAGTTTGCTCAAAAACACATGAAGGACTCCTAGACTATGAGAAATAAGATTCTCTGGTCTGATGAGACAAAGATAGAACTTTTTGGTGGTAATTCTAAGCGGTGTGTGTGCAGAAAACCAGGCACTACTCATCACCTGCCCAATACAATCCCAACTGTGAAACATGGTGGTGGCATCATCATGCTATGGACCTAAGACTTGGCTGAAGGTTCACCGTCCAACAACACAATGGCCCTAAGCACACAGCTAAAATAACAAAGGAGAGGCTTCAGAACAAATCTGTGACCATTCTTGACTGGCCTAGCCAGATGCCTGACCTAAACCCAATTGAGCATCTCTGGAGTGACCTGAAAATGGCTGTCCACCAACGTTCACCATCCAACCTGACGGAACTGGAGAGGATCTGCAAGGAAGATTGGCAGAGGATCCCCAAATCCAGGTGTGAAAAACTTGTTGCATTATTCCCAAGAAGACTCATGGCAGTACCAGCTCAAAAGGGTCTTTCTACTCAATACTGAGCAAAGGGTCTGAATACTTATGACCATGTAATATTTCAGTTTTTCTTTTTTAATAAATTTGCAAAAATTTCTGCATTTCTGTTTATGTTCAGTCAAGATGGGGTGTAGAGTGTACTTTAATGAGAAAAAAAATTAACTTTTTAGAATTTACCAAATGGCTACAATGAAACAAAGAGTGAAAAATTTAAAGGGGTCTGAATACTTTCCGTACCTTTAATAAAACCTATAAAAATTTTGGAATAAAATATAAAGTCACATATTTCATTATACCATCTGAATTTTCATAAAATGTCTTACCGCTATAATAGGTGCGGTCTGAAGGTCCGCTTGCACTGCAGATTTAAAAAACAAAACAAAACAAAAAAAGACATTACTACATGCTTGTAAGAAATAATAACTACAATAAAAAAAGCTTCTTTACTTGAAGGGAATTTGTCATGTGAAAAAACGAAATTAGCCTGCACATATGGGGATAATCTCTAGGTTAATACTATTCTGAACCCGCCCGGCGCCGACACTTAATCCCCTGCTGTTGGGAGGAAATGAACTTTATTTCTCCCGGCATCCATTGGGTTTCCATCTCGGGAGTGGTACAGGTGTAGGTTCAGTCACCACTCTGTATAGTGAGCGGTGGCGGTAACCACATCACTGGCACTGACTGAAAGCAGCTCAGCATTACTCAGAGCCGGGGATGCGGTTACAGCTGCCCTCTCTATACACAGAGCGGTGACTGAACCACACCGGCACCATCCCGGTGACTGAACCCAGAACACTACCAGGAGGAATAAAGTTCATTTCCTCCTGAGAGCGGGGGTCTAAGTGCAGTGCAGGTTCAGGATGCTATTACTCTGCAGATTAACCCCATATCTGCAGATAAATAGCTTTTTTTCACGTCACAGGTTCCCTTTAAGGAACAAAAAAAATATATTACATCAGTGGAGAACCTAGAAACACCAAGGTGCATTCTGATCATAGGGAAAACAACCACAAACCAATGTTCAAGAAGAAGCAAATAGAGGACAATATATCCGCATGCATTTAGCCGTGTGAGATGCCACCAGTAGCAGTGCAGGAAGGATTGTGAAATTTGGCGACAGATCCACTTTAACCATTCACATGCACAGACATGAACTAAGGAAATTTTACATCTAGAACTTTACGATATATGAAAAAAAGAGGATAGTCCCTTGCGTAATAAGTTACAAAGTGAAGAAAAAGTAACAGCACCGAAGGGGTTCCCTATAAAGAGATGCTCATGTACAGTACCAATAAAAAGTTTAACAACAACAGTTCACGCAATAATTTTCATTCATTTTATTGGAATGTGCTAATAGGTCCCTTCATAGGTCCCTCACGAACGATGACGTTACTAAGTTACTGATGTCATCGCTCGTGAGACATGACCAGGAGTGATCTGTGAATTGTCGTTCTCAGAATGACGCACCAAAGGTTGCTGTACAGAATCGCGAGACGTCGTGGGAACCCCAATGGGTCACATCACAGCTGCAGGAATTATTATTAATAATAAATTGGTGAATGAGGGAATGTTTCTTGTTTTCATTTAGTTAACTCTCTTTTTATGTCTTTCAGGTTCCCATTTTTGGACTACTTCTAAGTGGCTGGATTACGTCGGATCTTCATGTTGATTTGTTTGCTTTTTAATAAATTGGCGAGCAAGGTGTGTGGGAGTGTTTTTTTAAAATAAACGATTTTTTCCTGTGGTTTTTTTTATGACTACTGGATTAGTAATGGGGGTGTCTGATAGACAACTCTCCATTAATAACCATTAGGCTTGTTGCTCACTGACATTACAAAGCTGACATCCACCCCATAAACTATTACCCCAATTGACACCGCACCAGGGTAATCGGGAAGAGTCGGCAAAGTGCCCAAATTGGCGCATCTCATGGATGCGTCAATTCTGGGGCGGCTGAGAGCTTTCATTTTTGGGCTGGGAAAGGGCCAATATCCATGGATCTTCCCAGCTTGATAATATAAGCCCGCACCTGTCTCCTTTACCTAGGCTGGTTATCAAAAGTAGGGGGGACCCCGCGTCATTTTTTAAAATTATTTATGATATAGATGTGTTTTTGGGTGCGTTTGCGAGGAGTAAATGCACTTTAACCCCTTTCTGACATTGTCAGTAATAGTACGTCCCTGCGCCCTGGTACTTATGGACCAGGTACCTACGATTACGCACAATGTGATCGCGCCCGCACAGAGGCTGTGCATTTCCGGGGCAAGCAGAGTTAAGAGCGCCCCTCTAACCTTGAATACCATGACAACATCTGGGTCACCAGGCATCAGGAAGATAGGTAGAGCGTGTGCAATGCACGATTTATCTAACTTGTGCCAGTGCAGGGCTGACAGCCTGCATAGCACAAGGATGCTACTGCATCCCTATGCTTTAAAAGTGATCGGTCTGCAAAAAAATGAAAGTCCCATAGTGGGACAAAGTGTAAAAGAGTTATCAGAAAGTGAAAAAAAAAATAGTAAAAATATTTAAAAAAAAAGAAAAAATCCAAAAAAATAAAAATATTCTGTACCCATAAATAAATATTATTATGAAAATATATATATATATATTAGAAGTACACATATTTGGTATTGCGGCGCCCGGAAAGACCTGTCCTATAAAACTATCCCTCTATTTAACCCCTTTAGTGAACACAGTAAAAAAAATAAATAAAAAACTAATCAAAAAACTATGCTTTATCATCATACAGCCAAACAAAAAAAAGTGATCAAAAAGACGAATGTAAATAAAAATAGTACCACTGAAAATGTCATCTTGTCCTGCAAAAAAATAAGCTGCCATACAGCTCCATCAGCGAAAAAATCTAAAAGTTACTGCTCTCAGAATAAAGCGATGCAAAAAAAATTTTTTTTCTATAAAATATTTTTTATTGTGTAAAAGTGACAAAACATGAAAAAAACTATATAAATGTCGTACCCGAAGAATATCGCTGCCTTATCAATTTTACCACACGCGGAACTGCATAAAAAACAAAGCGATAAAAAATGTAATTTGCCCGATAATGGTACCAATAAAAACGTCAACTTGTCCCGCAAAAAACAAGCCCTTACATGACTGTCGGTCAAAATATGGAAAAATGATTGCAAAAACTAGCCTTTGCAAAAAAAAGTGTATTTTAGTGTGTGACATCTGCCAAACATAAAAACCCGATATGAATCTGGTATTGCTGTAATTGCACTGACCGAAAGAATAAAGTCGTCTAATCACAAGGAAAGGTGTTAAAAAAACCTCTAGGCTTAGGGTTGTACTAGGATTAGGGTTGTGCTAAGGTTAGGGTTGTGTTACTTTTAGGGTTGTGCTAGTAGTTAGGGTTGGAGATAGGGTTGGGGTTAGGATTTTATCAAAAGTTAAAAAAAAAAAAAAAAATGATGACCATATGGCGACTAGTGTTGAGAGCAACTGCTTGCTACTTGAGTTCGCATCGGGTGCTCGGGTATACACCGAGAATTGCAGATGCTCGAGTGACATGCTCGAGTCTCCACCCCATATGTTTTGCGGCTGTTATACAGCCAAAAAAACTTGAAGGGATTGCCTGCCATGCACGAGCGATCCCCGCATGTTTTTTTTTTGGGTGTCTAACAACCATGAAACATGAGGGGCGGGGACTCGAGCATGTCACTCGTGCACCCGCAATACATGGTGCTTACCCGATGCAAACTCAAGTAGCAAGCACATGCGCTCAATACTAATGACAACTTATTCAATATGATGACCTAATGGGTATCAAATTCTGTGTCGTACCTCTGGGTTCAAAATGTTCACTATAACCCTTGATAAAATCCTTGAGGGGTCTAGTTTCTAAAATAGGGTCATTTGTGGGGGGTTTCCGCTGTTTAGGCACATCAGGGGCTCTCCAAACGTGACATGGCATACGCTCTCGATTCCAGCCAATTTTGCGTTCAAAAAGTCACACCATGCTCCTTCCCTTCTGAACCCTACCGTGCGCTTAAACAGTGTATTTTCCCCATATATGGGGTATCGCTGTACTCAGGAGAAATTGCACAACAGTTTTTACGGTCCATTTTCTCCTCTTACCCTTGTGAAAATAAAAACATTTGGGGCTAAAACATCATTTTTGTGGAAAAAGTGATTTTTTCATTTTCCTAAAAAGTGATTTCTTTATTTTTAAGAGTGCTCATCACACATCTAGAGAAGTTCCTTGAGGGGTCTAGTTTCCAAAATGGGGTCACTTGTGGGGGGCTTCCACTGTTTAGGCACATCAGTGACTCTCCAAACCCGACATGGCATCCGCAAATTATTCAAGCAAATTTTACATTCAAGAAGTCAAATGGCGCTCCTTCCCTTCTGAGCCCTGCCGTGTGCCCAAACAGTGGTTTTCCCCCACATATGGGGTATCGGCTTCTTCAGGAGAAAATGCACAACAAATATTGTGGTTCATTTTTTCCTGTTGAAAACCCTTGTGAGTGAACATAAGAAAATTTGAGTCTAATGTAACATTTTTGTGAAAAAAGAAAGGTAAATGTTCATTGTTTTCTTCCACATTCCAAAAAATCATGTGAAGCACCTGGAAGGTTAATAAACTTCTTGAATGTGGTTTTGAGCACCTTGAGGGTTGCAGTTTTTAGAATGGTGTCACTTTTGGGTATTTTCTGTCATAAAGGCCCCTCAAAGTCGCTGGTCAATTTTTAACCCATTTTTAAAAAATGTTGGTTCCAAAATTGTGCTGATGTAAAGTAGACATGTGGGAAATGTTATTTAGTGGGTGTGTCCAGATGAGGAGCTGAGCGGCCGCACATAGACCCAGCTCCGAGCTTCCACCGTCGAATAGCGGCTCACAGCGCAAAAAAAAGTAGAGGACTACCTTAATATCGTGCAGCACAAGCTCCGCTACACTTTGGGCGGCGATGGGGCGCACCACAAAGAGCAGAGATGTGGCACAGGGCAGGCACCCTGTAAAATCCAAGATGGCTGCCGTAGAACTCATCATGTGTGGCACCCCAGGGGTCTGGTTTCCACAGTAATGTAATGTTATGTCTGAGAGCAGGTGGGAGGTCCTTTGGTCAGGGATCCTGTGCATGCCACACCTCCTGCCCAGCCTTGGGAGGGGAAGAACTTCCCCTGTATAAACCCGGGGCTGAGGCAGGGTTAGTCAGTCCAGGAAGAGTAGAGACAAGAGCAGCATAGGAAACAGCAGAGTCACAAGGAGTCAGGGGCTGGCAGCTACAGAGCTCGCCCTGACTAAGAAGATTTCTTTCCGGACCCGGAGTCCGAGGCTGTGGGGACTAACTCCTACCCAGCAGCAGAATCCGTCAGGCAGGGGATTTCAGGTCCTCTGGCCCAGAAGCCCGAAGGCACGGTCACACGCGTGGGACCAGCACCGCCATCGTGGAGCGGAAGCCATTAGAAGGCCCCGAGTCACCGGCCATACGGGTGAGCACCACACGGTACACTCAGGGACGTGGGCTACTTACATCAGCTTCTAGCAAGGTAGCCAGAAGAGTACAGTCAGTTTGGGAGGCCTACAACTACGCCTGGCCAGGGGAGATCCCATCTGCTCAAGGACTGACCAGGCCCCGTCCGCTAGCAAGTACTCCGGGAGGGTCTATCGTTGTTACCAGTAAAGACCCTGAACTACACCGTACCGTCTCTGAGTGGTTCCTGCTACCCCCATCATCCACGTCGGCTGCCCTGAGGCCATACCCCTCCCGTTGGGGGTTATACTATCACGCTGCACAATCCTACCATCGGTCTCAGCGGTCTGCCCTGCAGCAGCAGCTCCCTGGCTGCACTCAACGGGTGGCGTAGTCATCAACCATCTATTGCTAATAGACTGCCGTACAGTTTGACTCCCTGGGCACGGACCGGGTCACCGCCACGAGACTACAACCCTCAACAGATCCGGCTCCGGGTAAGCTCCCGCGTGCGCAACGCAGCGCGACACAGGCCCAGGGGCGCGTCAACTTTGGCGTAGTCGGCAGGATCTCGTGCCCGCAACCACCGGGTACTGCGTGCCTGAAAAGCAAAGACTGTTCAAACTTACCAGTGGTGAAGATTCCCGCCATCGGGGAAGATTCCCGCCATTCGGCGCCATCTTCAGCCTTCTTCCCGCCATCGGTGAAGTTTCCCGCCATCCGGCGCCATCTTCTGCCTTCTTCCCGCCATCCGTGGAGTTTTCCCGCCATTGGACGCCATCTTGAGGACGCCGCGCGGGAAGAAGAGGGGCGTGGACTCCGAAAGCGCGCGAGAACTTAAGCCCCGCCTCACGTCCGGACGTTGCGTAAGGTCCTGGAAGGAGCCCAGCAGACGCTGACGTCACCGGAGCGCGACGGAAGGTCCTCAACCCTGACGATCCACTGCGGAGCCGCGGCCTACGGAACAGGATCATCGCAAGGTAGGCCACGGTCCACTAGGGGGGAGGAAGATGTCGGATACGGAGGAGAGCTTCACTGCCTCAACCCCCGCCAGCGCTACCGCTGCTGCAGTTATGCCCTTCACCATGCCCTATATCCCGGGAGCAGCCTGGCTACCCCAGTACTCAGGGGAGTCACATACCCTGCATGACTTTAGAGAAAAGCTGGATAGCCTCTTCCAGGTGTACCCCCTCACAGAAGAGCAAAAAGTGAGCATCCTGGTGGCCCAACTAACCGGGGCAGCCAAAAGGGAAGTAAAATCCTGGCCACCTGGGAGGAAGACTGTCGCAGGGATACTAACCCGGCTGAAGGACACCTTTGATACCCGCACCTCAGCCGAGATTAAGCTTAGATTCTACGGGTGCAAGCAGCGAGCGCATGAGAGTATAAGGGACTATGCACTAAACCTACAAGAGGCCCTGAGGGCCATTAAGCAGACCGACCCTAATGGAGTGGGAAACGAGGACAGGCTGTTGACCGAACAATTTATAGAGGGTTTATATTGCAATGCCCACCGAACCCAGTTGCGGGCAATGGCCTTACAGGACCCTCATCTGGAATTTGCGCAGTTCAAGGACAGAGCCATCCGGGTGCTCCGAGAACCGGCACCAGGTGGCGTTGTGACCCACAGACGCCCCACTACCACTTACTACCAGGAGGCGGCGCCCTTGTCAGCAGGGCCTGTGGGAGCTGATGCGCAGGCTTTGGACAATGACCCGGCTCCAGACCTACACCATCAGGTCCAAGAGCTAGCTAAAAGCGTTGCTGCGCTAACCCGAACTGTGCAGTCTTTACAGGTTTCCACTCCAGGGAAGATCCAGCTGGCATCCGGACCGGAGGACATCCCGTGGCGTCGACCAAGGAGGACCCCACCGGCCAGAGGAAGACCCAGTGACCGATACAGCGAGGACGGACGACCCATCTGCCGCCGCTGCAATCAACCCGGACATATGGAAAGGTACTGTTCTTTAAATGGGCACAACCTGGGGTAGAGGGCCAACCCCCAGGAAAAAGATCACCAGGCCCATCGAACTGGCGCGACAGATATGTGGGAGGACGTCCAGTCTTGCCTGTGGTACTGGATGGCATTCCTATGAGTGCCCTACTGGACACCGGGTCACAGGTCACCACCATCCCGTACGTGCTCTTCAAGCAGTACTGGAATGACTCGGATATTACCCGCTACCCTGACGACGACTTGAGTATCATCGCCAGCAATGGTCAGCCCGTGCCACAGATCGGATTTAAAGAGGTGACCATCAAAATTGGTAGAGTCGAACTGGCCGCACAGGGACTGATCATTGTAGATATTGACAAACATGAGAGTCACCCAAAAATAACTCTAGGAACTAATGTAATTGAAAATTGTCTTGCAGAGGTGATTTTCCTTTTACAGCAGGTTGCCAAGAATGCCAGCTCCGGCGAGCAGCGGGTGCTCCAGAAAGAAATCCGGGCACTGATGCAACGGCAACAAGTGGAACTCTCCGGCGGTGAGATTGGTAGCGTAAGAATGTGTGACCCTTTTCCTATTGCCATGCCCCCAAAAAGTGAAATGATGATTTGGTGCCGGGCAGCTATTGGTCTGAGAGGTAGAGATTACCAGGCAATGGTAGAACCAGTTTACTCAGACAGTAGGCCCACCATTTTGACAGCACGGGGGGTGGTCAATGTACGCCATGGGAGGGTGCCCGTTCGCATAATAAATATCGGGGAGAGGGAAGTGTACCTGCCCCGGTATGCCACGCTAGCCAAATTATATACCACTAATCAAAATTCTATACAATCTGTGGAACCCTTGCCTCCATCTCACCCGGAGGAAGGTAACGGCTCTAAGAAAGACATGGAGGACTGGTGTCAGCAACTACATTTGGGTACTGACGCCACTCCCTCACACCAGAAACAAGGAGTCTATCGGGTAGTTCAAGAGTATGAGAGAGTGTTTAGTAAACACCCGTTAGACTTCGGGCGAGTCAAGGGGGTAGAACACCGCATCCCCACGGGAGATCATCCTCCCATAAAAGAGAGGTATCGACCCGTACCCCCTGCACATTACCAACACGCCAAGGGGATGCTTAGAGACATGAAGGAGGCTGGGGTAATCCGGGATAGCTGTAGCCCCTGGGCAGCCCCACTAGTTTTAGTCAAAAAGAAAGACAACACCATGAGGATGTGTGTAGATTACCGGAAAATCAACCGTATCACACACAAGGATGCGTACCCCTTACCGAGGATAGAGGAGTCATTGGCTGCTTTAAGATCTGCTAATTTCTTCTCTACCTTGGATCTTACTAGTGGGTACTGGCAGGTTCCTGTAGCAGAGGCGGACCGGGAGAAGACCGCATTCACCACCCCGATGGGACTTAGCGAGTTCACCTGCATGCCGTTCGGACTCTGCAACGCCCCAGGAACCTTCCAACGATTAATGGAGTGCTGTCTGGGCCACAGAAACTTCGAGACGGTCCTGTTGTACCTGGACGATGTCATCGTATATTCCAAGACGTATGAGGACCACCTGAAACACCTGGCGGAAGTGTTCGAGGCTCTGGCGAGTTACGGCCTAAAGGTGAAACCCTCCAAGTGTCACCTCCTGAAACCAAAGGTGCAGTACCTGGGACACGTGGTGAGCGCTGACGGAGTGGCTCCCGACCCTGATAAGATCACCGCAATTAAGGGATGGCCAAGCCCCTCCAGCGTAAAAGAAGTGCGGCAGTTCCTCGGGTTGGTAGGCTACTACCGAAGGTTTATTCCCGGTTTCACCAAAAAGGCAGCACCTATGCAGGACCTCCTGATAGGCCAGTCCCGGAAGGCCAAGAACCAGAAGCCGCCCTTCAAATGGGAGGAGCTGGAAAAAGAGTCCTTCCGCCAGCTGAAGATGGCCCTCACGGGGGACGAAATCCTGGCGTACCCGGATTATAGTCAGCCCTTTATCCTCTACACCGACGCCAGTAACATCGGGCTAGGAGCTGTGCTGTCCCAGATCCAGCAGGGGAAGGAACGAGTAATCGCCTATGCCAGCCGAAAACTGCGACCCACCGAAAGGAGCCCCGAGAATTACAGCTCATTTAAGCTAGAGTTCCTGGCCGTGGTATGGGCAGTCACCGAGCGCTTTAAGCATTACCTCGCTTCTTCCCGGTTCACCGTGTACACGGATAACAACCCGTTGACACACCTGGACACGGCAAGACTCGGTGCCCTGGAGCAGAGGTGGATGGCCCGTCTGTCCAACTTCGAGTTCACAATCAAATACCGGGCAGGGCGCTCCAATACCAACGCGGACGCCCTGTCCAGGATGCCCAACCTGCCGGACGGAGGAGAAGATCCGGAGGGACTGGAAGAAGTTGAACTCCCTGCGTTCCACCGTCATGGGACTATTCAGTATTCCCACCGGGTAGGGAGTAAGCAGGCTGTTACGTTGAACCCCTTACCTCACTACAACTGGGCGGAAACGCAAGACAGCGACCCTGCCGTCCGACTGGTGAAGGAGATGCTGACTCGCCCGGAGGCTAGCCTGGAATCAGACGCTCCGGAGGAAGCCAAACAACTATGGGCAGAGAAGAGTCGACTGTTCCTTTACAAGGGGAAGTTGTGCCGCAGAATGGTTAACTCCAGGACGCATGAACTACTCTGGCAAGTAGTGGTGCCACGAAGAGACGCAGCCATGGTGATGGAGGCATACCACGACGGAGCTGGACACTTCGGGTGGAAGAAGCTAGAGTTCCTGCTGCGCGAGCGATTCCACTGGGTAGGCATGAGGGGAACCATTGAGAAGTGGTGCAGAGACTGTGGCCCGTGCAACCTGAGAAGGAAAGACCGCGCCAGCCAGAAGACTCCCCTGCAGTCCATCGTCACCCGGCAACCGTTGGAACTGGTAGCCTTGGATCATGTAAAACTGACCCCGAGCAGAAGTGGCTACGTCTACGCGTTAACCATCGTGGATCATTACTCCCGGTTTCTGGTTGTCGTCCCCGTCAAAGACTTAACGGCTCAAACAGCAGCTAGAGCCTTCCAGCAGCACTTTTGCCGTCCACACGGGTACCCGGACCAAGTGCTGACGGACCAGGGACCTGCCTTTGAAGCGGAGGTCTTCCAGGAATTCTGCAATCTGTATGGCTGCCGGAAGATAAGGACGACACCCTACCATCCGCAAACTAATGGACTTTGTGAGAAAATGAACCAGGTGGTAATGGATCTTCTAAAAACGTTGCCCCTGGAAGAACGCAATCTGTGGCCTGAGAAGTTGCCCGATCTGGTGGACCTATACAACCACATCCCGGTAGGTTCCACCAACTGTACCCCGGCTTACCTAATGAGGGCAAGACCTGGTAAGTTACCTGTTGACCTGGAAATGGGAGTCCTGACACCCGAGGACACTTCACCAGAAACAGACTGGGACACAGAGAGGCAGCAGCAGTACCGGAGAGTACAGGAGAGCGTGGAGCGAAGTCTCTGTCAGGCTAGGGAAAGACAAGAGAAAACTTACAACCAGTATGCTCCCGCTGTTCCCCTGGTCCCCGGAGAGCAGGTCTTGAAGAGGAAGAGACGGCTCCACAAGTTGGACGACCAGTGGGAGAAGGACCCGTACACCGTACTGCCCTCAAGCCACGAGAACCCGAAGGTCTGTACCATCAGTAAAGACGGAGGGGAAACCACAGCCATTGTATCCCGGGACCACCTGAAGAAGTGTCCCGAACAACTGAGGAACCCTGAGGAGGAACAGGAAGACCATCGACCCGTGGAAGAAAGGGAAGATATGGTTAGTACCGTGCTCGGGGACTTCCCTCGGTCTTGGACTCAAGTCAATGGTGCAGTTGTGGTACCCGTACTCACCTTCCTCCAACCATCACCCCAAGAACCTACGGAGCAACGGGTAGAGCTGGAAGAACAGCCGGTCCAGGAGGCAGAAGACTCCACACAAGCAGAACAGGAGAATTAACCCTCTGCTTATAGTGAGCCTGCCGTACCCCTAGTGAGACAAAGAGCCGGTAGACAGCTGCCCAGTTTACCCTTGACAGTTCCTACACCCTGTAGTTCAGGGTCAGACAGTCAGCTCCGTAGGTCCACTAGGGCCACTAGAGGCCAGTTACCCGCACGTTGGAGGATCTAAATGTTTCAGCTATTTTATAATGTTTACCTGTTTATTGTTGCTTGTGTGTAATTTTGTGTTTCTAGTTGTTTTTAGGAGTCTTTGGTGGATTTACCGGGAATCCTTTGTATATAGTTGGAGCGTAACCCAGGATGGACTAGAGACTGTTAAGGACTCGGGGTAGGACAGGCCCCTACCTGGTTACGTCTCCCTGTGTTGGTGAAATGGACACCTTTGCTTTTCTTCAAAGACTGCACCCGGTTGCGGACACGCCGTGACCATCTTATTGTGTTTCCTTATTGTATTCTATTGTTATTTGTTATACCTTGTTATATTTTTCTAAAAAAAAAAAAATGTTTAGTCCCGGAGTACTAAATTTCACTAGGGGGGAATGTGGCACCCCAGGGGTCTGGTTTCCACAGTAATGTAAAGTTATGTCTGAGAGCAGGTGGGAGGTCCTTTGGTCAGGGATCCTGTGCATGCCACACCTCCTGCCCAGCCTTGGGAGGGGAAGAACTTCCCCTGTATAAACCCGGGGCTGAGGCAGGGTTAGTCAGTCCAGGAAGAGTAGAGACAAGAGCAGCATAGGAAACAGCAGAGTCACAAGGAGTCAGGGGCTGGCAGCTACAGAGCTCGCCCTGACTAAGAAGATTTCTTTCCGGACCCGGAGTCCGAGGCTGTGGGGACTAACTCCTACCCAGCAGCAGAATCCGTCAGGCAGGGGATTTCAGGTCCTCTGGCCCAGAAGCCCGAAGGCACGGTCACACGCGTGGGACCAGCACCGCCATCGTGGAGCGGAAGCCATTAGAAGGCCCCGAGTCACCGGCCATACGGGTGAGCACCACACGGTACACTCAGGGACGTGGGCTACTTACATCAGCTTCTAGCAAGGTAGCCAGAAGAGTACAGTCAGTTTGGGAGGCCTACAACTACGCCTGGCCAGGGGAGATCCCATCTGCTCAAGGACTGACCAGGCCCCGTCCGCTAGCAAGTACTCCGGGAGGGTCTATCGTTGTTACCAGTAAAGACCCTGAACTACACCGTACCGTCTCTGAGTGGTTCCTGCTACCCCCATCATCCACGTCGGCTGCCCTGAGGCCATACCCCTCCCGTTGGGGGTTATACTATCATGCTGCACAATCCTACCATCGGTCTCAGCGGTCTGCCCTGCAGCAGCAGCTCCCTGGCTGCACTCAACGGGTGGCGTAGTCATCAACCATCTATTGCTAATAGACTGCCGTACAGTTTGACTCCCTGGGCACGGACCGGGTCACCGCCACGAGACTACAACCCTCAACAGATCCGGCTCCGGGTAAGCTCCCGCGTGCGCAACGCAGCGCGACACAGGCCCAGGGGCGCGTCACATGCAGCCAGAGGCGGTGCAGAACGCTCCATGAGGTCTGATCCTCTGCTATCGGGTCAGACCTCACCTAATAAGAGCGGTTATAGTCCGAGACCTGCACAGGAACATCACCCCCTGACAGAGGACCCATGTGGATCGCAATCCTGCAGCCCAGAGACCTCCAGACACCAAACAGCAAGTATCAAATGCACCTGACACATGGCACAGCTCTGCCCCCATTACAGAGACCACACTGAAGTCCCTTTTAGGGGATCTTAAACAGGGCATACACAGTGATATTACCTCCACCTTCACTGCATTACAGAAAGACATTGTGCACATTGGAGATAGAAAAGCACATATTAAGGAGAAGTTGGAGGAGTTCACTACTGCTCACAATAATCTGGTCGACGCTCATAATGAGGCAGATGAGGAGATTAATGCACGGAGATTAAAGTTGGCGGATATGGAGAACTGCTTCAGACGCAACAATCTACATTTTAGAGGGATACCGGAGAGTATTGCTGCAGACGCACTGAAGGAGTTCCTAACGGACTTTTTTACTGAATTAATCCTTGAGAAGGATCAGCGGGACCTTCTAATAGACAGGGCGCACAGGATCCCCAAACCCAAAAGTGCCCCCACCTCTGCACCCAGAGATGTAATTGCCCGGCTTCACTTTTTCCACTTTAAAGAAGCCATAACCAAAGACGCGGCGGGAAATCCAGAGCTTCCGGACAGGTTCAGGAGCATCATGATGTTCACTGATCTGTCTGCTGTCACCCTGAACAGGAGATGCGAGTTTTCTACAGCGACCAAAATCCTGCAAGACAACGAGATCGTGTACAAGTGGGGCTACCCTGGAAGCTGATCATGACTAAGAAAGGAGTCACACATGTCCTGACATCTCCTCGGCAGGGAATGACTCTGATGCAGAAGTGGTCGCTGGCGACTGTGGCAGAAGGGACAAGTTCTCTAATAAAGAAGAAGAAACCGCCGATGTTGAGGAAGGAGTGGATCTGAACAAGCAGCAAGCTTACTTTCCTAACCGTTGTACCCTCAATTTAGTTGCTCTGCCTAGATCTTTTATTATTTTTTTTTGAGCAGATCATACAACTATTTTTTCCAATACTCTGCGGTAGCACGAGAAAAATATTTTTTCATTCTCACTTCCCCTTGTTGTATACTGGATAGCACGGCATGTCCAGTAGGTTCACTTAGAACCGGACTCTATTCTTGGAACTGTTATAGTTATTTATATCTTTTGAGATTTGTATTTTGTTATTTCCCCATTCTTCCCTAACTGTCTAGTGGTGTCATATAGATTTTCTCTGCATTTTGTATATGGTACTTCACATTTTGAATATCAACGTGAAAGGGTTAAATAGTCTGCTTAACCCTTTAATGAACTTGCGATTTTCCGTTTTAATTTTTTGCTCCCCTTCTTCCCAGAGCCATAACTTTTATATTTTTCGCTCAATATGGTCATGTGAGGGCTTATTTTTTGCGGGACAAGTTGTACTTTTGAACGACATCACTGGTTCTTACCATATCATGTACTAGAAAACGGGGAAAAAATTCCAAGTGCGGTGAAATTGCAAAAAAAAATGTTTTTTTTTTTTTTTTTCCACATTCACTGAATACTAAAACTGACCTGCTATTATTATTCTCTGTGTTATTACGAGTTCGTAGATACCACACTTGTATAGGTTCTTTTTATTTAAGTGGTGAAAAAAAAATCCAAAATTTCCTTATAGAAAAAAGCCACGCCATTTCCGAGACCCTGAGCGTCTCCATTTTTCGGAATCTAGGGCCAGGTGATGGCTTATTTTTTGCGCGTCGAGCTGACGTTTTTATTGATACTATTTTGGGTTAGATCGGCTTTGCTGCATACAGGAGATGAGCAGATCGCCTATATGCAGCAGAATTGTTCACTTGCTATGAGCATCAACCATTGGCCGGCGGCGCTCATAGCAATCAGGACATGACAACCACTGGGGTCTGCTGCAGACCGCGGGTTGTCATGCCAACCCATCGGTGACCCGCGATCATGTGATGGGAACACCGATGGGCGGGGCTAATGCCAAGATTGACAGCGGCATTTAACTGGTTAACAGCTGGGGGTGGATAGCGATTCCACCCGCGGCTGTTGCGAGCACATGTCAGTTGTATAAATCACTGGTTCAGCGCAGGCTGAGCGCCGGAGCCCGTGCTGAACCGCGGGTATGATGACCTGGGGCGAACTAGTATGCCCCAGGTCATAAAGGGGTTAAAAGATCTCTCCTATGGAGAGAGGCCCGACTGTGTGTTCAAGAAACTCACTTAAACAGTGTTGACGCACACAGGTTGCAGAACAGAAACTTCCCAATGTGTTTCACTCTCACGCAATTGGTAAAAAAGGGGAGTAGTAATAGTGATAAAAAACACCGTCGCCTTCCAATTGATCAACAGCATTGTAGACAATGAAGGCAGATACATCATCTTAGTATGCAGAAGAAATAACAAAACTTACACGATCGCCTCCAAATATGCCCCTAATTCCAAGCAGATTTCCTTTGTTAAGGAAACTTTAGCGGTAATAACAGATGCAAAAAAAAAGCCCTCCTGGTGCGCAGGGATTTTAATATCACCCCATGCCAGGCATAGACAAATCTGTACATCCTCAAAAAAAAAGTTCGTTCTCTTTCTCAGACTCTCTTGGCAGAAGAACTCTACGATGTTTGGCGAGTTTTGCACACCTCCGTACGTGATTACACGTTCTATTCACATTCACACAAAGGCTACTCAAGAATCGACCTAATTCTTACAGATAAATGGTTATTACATGACATCCAAAAGCCACGATAGGTAACATCACATGGTCAGACCATGCCCATCTCGTAACACATTAAAGAGGGATACAACTACACGACATACTCCCCATGGAGAGTAAATAATTACCTAATCGCAACACATAAAATTAGGCCCCAACTGCAGGAGACCTTGAAAGAATATTTTATAATTAATAATACACCCAACGTGTCCGCATCAACAGTATGGTATGCTCATGAGGCTTATATTAGAGGAAAACTAATTCAAATAGCATCCCAAAACAAAAAAGAAAGAATATGCCAAATAGAGGAAATCAACCAAAACAAAGCCTCACTAGAAGAAATGCATAAAAACAGCCCCGTAAACACAACTCTCCAAAAAGTACAAAAATTAAGATACGATTTATATCAATTGCTCCAACATAAATACGGGCATAACCTACGGAAAAGCAAAGCTAAATACTATTGGCAGGGAAACAGAGCAGGTAAAATACAAGCGAATAAAGTCAAAGCTAAAATGACCAAACAAAGAGATTGCCAATACCTTCGCAAATTATTACTCAACCCTCTACAATTTACAAAAAAAACAATACAATACCACAACCTAATGCCCAACTGATCAATCAATTTTTAGAAAGTATAAAGCTACCCAAAATATCAGAAGATAAAATTATATTAAACCAACCAATATCCCAATTAGAAATAAAGTGTTATGATCTGCAACATGTACTAAGGAAAGATAGGGGAAAGCTGTCCCTACATTAAGACTAAGCTGAATCCCTATGATGTAGCAGGCTGCCTGTTCCTAGCGAACAGACCCACCTTAGTCCTCGGCTAGTCTGAACGAAGACCTATAGCATTAAGGGAGGGGTTCCTAAAAGAACTAAGGACTGGGACAAAAAATGGGACACCTCCTAAACAGAGAAGTTGCTGCAGAACACAAAAAGACAAACTGACAAAAGGTACAAGAGGTACCAGAAGGACCAAGTGAACTGACAGAGAAGGGCACCAAAGCACCAGGCTAGAGAAACAGTCAAACACTGAAGTCCAGCACAGCCAGAAGGGCGGAGCTGGAATATAAAGGCAAATGGTCACGTGACCGCAAAACACAAGATGGAAAAAACAAACAGGAGGGTTCTAACAGTACCCCCTCTTTTATGAGGATCCTCCGGATTCTCCAGGCCCAGGCCTATCCGGAAACCTCCTGTGGAAAAGCTTTAACAAGCCTAGGAGCAGATACATCATCCGTCCTTACCCAGGAGTTATCTTCGGGACCAAAACCCTTCCAGGAGACAAGATACTGTAATCTCCCTCTATGCCATCTAGAATTCAAGATACGAGAAATTTCATATTCGCCGTCTTCCACCAAAGGAGGAACTGTGATAGTGGCGGCCCTATCAGATACATCAGCCTTTTTCAAACATCATTTTTATTTGTTTTTTTCAACAGAACAAATCATAGAAAGACATATAAAACAAATAAATCAAAGCCAGGGTGCACATAATAAGGAACCTGTACACAGATCATCCACAATGAATAATCAATAAGTTCCGGTTAGCTGGCTTAACAAATAGACATCTAAACTAAGTATTAGCAAGTTACAGTCATCTACAGTCAATGGAATTAATTAAATAACGATAAATTGTGATGATTATCTCCCCTGCTTTAGTTAACACGTAAGAGTCCTAGGTTATTATTTAGATCCTCCAGAATATACCATTCTGTAGAAGTAAATGGTTTGACAATTTTATTCTTTTCAGACAGAGAACAGCATGTTATAATAAACTGCTTCCATTTTGATAGAAATTTGCCAGCTTGCTGTTCTTTGTTACAAAGGGTATCTAATTGCTCTACTCGCATAAAATGTTTCATTTGGATTATTAGCTCTGCTATAGGGGGAATGATAGGATCCAGCCAATGTTTAAGTAACTTTTTTTGCCAGGAAGAATAGAGCATGAAGTAGTTTTGGGGGGCCTTTTGATTTTTGGTCAGGATTTTCTGGGTTATTCCAATGATGTAGTATGGCTACATATGGAGAGAGAGTGTATCCTGGGCCCCATATAGTCTTTATCACATCTGAGACTTGATTCCAGTATACTGTTGAATCAGGGCAGGACCATAGGCCGTGCATAAGATCAGAGTATGGGTGATGACATTTAGGGCATGCAATCATCCTATTTGACAAGGGATCTTTTTTCGGCATATTAAAAGCGTAAATGGCCCCGTGTATTATTTTATTCTGAGTCTCTCTCCATGATTCGTTTATAATGTATTTTCTAAATATATTCCAGCCTAATCTGATCTTAGTAGGGATTTCAACGTCATCAAGTTGCTGCTTCCAATATTTAAAGAAAATGTCAGGGTGTAGAAGTGTATTAGTGCAGTTAAATTAAAGGGGTAAGCATAGTCAGGAACCGCCGGAGCGGTGAGCAAGGCAGAGCAGAGAGAAACCGCCGGAGCGGTGAGCAAGGCAGAGCGGGCAGAAACCGCCTGAGCGGTGAGCAAGGCAGAGTGGGCAGAAACCGCCGGAGCGGTGAGTAAGACAGAGCAGAGATAAACCGCCGGAGCGGTGAGCAAGGCAGAGCGGGCAGAAACCGCCGGAGCGGTGAGTAAAGCAGAGCAGAGATAAACCGCCGGAGCAGTGAGCAAGGCAGAGCGGGTAGAATCCGTCGGAGCGGTGAGCAAGGCAGAGCAGAGGGGACAGGGCTCTGTTCACACCGAACAGACTGGAAGGGAAAGGCAGAACCAGATACACACAAGATACTTGCAATGAAGTAGCAAGGCAGAGCAGGCAGGAACCGCCGAAGCGGCGAGCAAGGCAGAGCAGAGAGAAACCGCCGGAGAGGTGAGCAAGGCAGAGCAGAGAGAAACCGCCAGAGCGGTGAGAAAGGCAGAGCAGGCAGGAACCGCCGGAGCAGTGAGCAAGGCAGAGCAGGCAGGAACCGCCGGAGCGGTGAGCAAGGCAGAGCAGGCAGGAACCGCCGGAGCGGTGAGCAAGGCAGAGCAGGCAGGAATCGCTGGAGCGGTGAGCAAGGCAAAGCAGGCAGAAACCGCCGGAGCGGTGAGCAAGGCAGAGCAGGCAGGAACCGCCGGAGCGGTGAGCAAGGCAAAGCAGAGAGAAACCACCGGAGCGGTGAGCAAGGCAGAGCGGGCAGAAACCGCCAGAGCAGTGAGCAAGGCAGAGCGGGCAGAAACTGCCTGAGAGGTGAGTAAGGCAAAGCAGAGATAAACCGCCGGAGCGGTGAGCAAGGCAGAGCGGGCAGAAACCGCCGAAGCGGTGAGCAAGGCAGAGCGGGCAGAAACCGCCGGAGCGGTGAGTAAGGCAGAGCAGAGATAAACAGCCGGAGCGGTGAGCAAGGCAGAGCGGGCAGAATCCGCCGGAGCGGTGAGCAAGTCAGAGCAGAGGGGACAGGGCTCTGTTCACACCGAACAGACTGGAAGGGAAAGGCAGAACCAGATACACACAAGATACTTGCAATGAAGTAGCGAGTGGACTCTAAACTCACAAACGGAAGTACAGCGACAACAAGTAGGAGTTAGGTGCAGGTTCAGACTCTGCAGAAAAAGGGACATAGAGGGAAAAACGGACATAGAGAAAAACAGGAAACAGGCTAGGAGAGTGTTCAGACAGGAACTGAGTGTTCAGACAGGAACTGACACTGCAGCGAGATACAGGAGCAGGAGCAGGTCTGGGTATGTGGCCCCCAGAAGGCGGGACGAACAGGCTAGGAGCGTGTTCAGACTGGCCTGGAAATACAGCCTCCAGGAAGGCGGACAGACAGGCAAGAAAACACAGGTAACAGATCTAGGTATGCGGCCCCTAGAAAGCGGGACGAACAGGCTAGGAGCATGTTCAGACTGGCCTGGAAATACAGCCTCCAGGAAGGCAGAAAGACAGGCAAGAAAACACAGAACAGGACCTAGCACATTCAGAGTCAAGGAGCACACTAAATGATAGAGCTGCTCAGGCATCAGCTTTCAGGTGGAGCTGGTTTAAATATCCAGTGACAGACTGCAATAGGCTGAGAATGCATTAGGGGTGTGCCCACAGCAGCTACAAGAAACAGGAAGTAACCGGGCCGCCGCCCTAAGCAGTCAGAACAGAGACAAACAGACAGCATGAATAGAAGCCAGGCTAGCAGACTGGACTGAAGATCAAGTTTGCATAGTGAGAGATGGTGCACCATGCAAGCCCGCCACCAGGTATGTTACACTTATACACATGTTCACAATTGCACAAATGACTGGCACGGCAGAGAATAAGCGCTCATCCTCCACTTCCACGATGTGCAGTGGCATAATGAAGTGAACTTATTTTACGGCTGACATCACAACTGTGCTTTAGAGGTGCATTAAAGAAGTTGTCCACTACATTTATATTGATGCTCTATCAATGTCTGATTGGCAGGGCTGGCGGACCCTGGCCTATTGTAGTGTCGGCGTCCCTGCCTCCTGCCAGACAGGGACGCCGTTCCCCTCACCTCTCCGCTCCGTGCCCGGCGGCTTCCTCCCGCTCTGCTGGCAGCGCGCGCTGCTTCCCGGCCTCTGCGCTTAGGGCGCGCGAGCATGCTCCCCCTCTCTTAAAGGGGCCGCGCGCGTCGTCCTAAGGAGTCCCCGGCCAATGGCCGGAGGACCTCACCATATATAAGGCACCTCCTCCAAAATGGAGGTGCCCGAGCAATGTTGTTGCAAAGCCTTTCAACTCTGCTTCAGCCCTCAGGTCCCGTTACCAGTTACCTGCCAGTCACCTGCCAGATTCCTGCTTGATACCTGCCTGATATCTGCTTACCTGCTTGTTATCCTGTGGTCCGACAGTCTGCCTACCAGCACCTGCCAGTCTGTCTATGGATCAGTCCGCCTGCGGACCAGGAAGTACCTGCCAAATACCTGCCTGATACCTGCCTGCCTGTCCAGAGACTCTTACTCGCTCACCTGGGAGCGCTCACCTGCTACCTGCCTGCTAGCCTACCTGAGGCTTAGCCGTCACTTGCTGTGACCACCTGCCTGTCCAGAAACTCTTAATCGCTCACCTGGGAGCGCTTACCTGCTACCTACCTGCTAGCCTACCTGGAGGCTTAGCCGTCACTCGCTGTGACCACCTGCCTGTCCAGAGACTCTTGCCCGCTCACCTGGGAGTGCTCACCTGCTACCTGCCTACTAGCCTACCTGGAGGCTTAGCCGTCACTCGCTGTGACCACCTGCCTGTCCAGAGACTCTTGCCAGCTCACCTGGGAGCGCTCACCTGCTACCTGCCTGCTAGCCTACCTGGAGGCTCTGCCGTCACTTGCCGTGACCACCTGCCTGTCCAGAGACTCTTGCCCGCTCACCTGGGAGCGCTCACCTGCTACCTGCCTGCTAGCCTATCTAGAGACTCTTCCCTGCTGTCACTTGCCGTGACCACCTGCCCGTCTACAGACTCTTTCGCTGCTGTCACTTGCCGTGACCACCTGCCCATCTAGAGACTCTTACCCTGTTGTCACTTGCCGTGACCATCCGCCTGTCTAGAGACTGTCCCCGTCACTAGCCGTGACCTCCTGCCCCTTCTACCCAGAGACTGTCCCTGTCAATTGCCGTGACTACCTGCCCGCCTTCCCTGGGAGCCACCCGCTTCCTTACAAGGACTGCCCCTTTGTATAGTTGCTCAGAGGTTCCACCTCCCAGACTCGTTACACCTATCAGCTGCTATCGGTGTCGGCAGCAGCTGTCGTTGGCCAAAAGTGCTTACTTGCGGTGCTTGGCCATCTAGTTGTTGAGGTCGCTGTGGGTACTGTATATCTGCCTCCCAATGAATTGAATAGGAGGCGGATATGCAGTACCCCGTGGTGGCCACTACAATTAGATGGCCAAGCTCTACAAGTAAGCATTTCCAGCAGCCGCCGCCACCACCGATAACAGCTGATCGGCGAGGGTGCTGGACCCCAGCCAATCAGACGATGATGCCCTATTCTACGTATAGGGCATCATTGTAAAAGTTGTTGACAACTTCTTTAAGGTAAGTTCTCGGTATTAGCTGAAGACACTGAAAACTATAATTTTGTATTAGTATGAGCAGGGCTGTGGAGACGGTAAGCTAAACCTCCGAATCTGACTCCTCAATTTCCATGACACCGACTCCGACTCCATGACTCCGAATCCCTCATACATGGCTCATCTTTAAGTGATAAATTTACGATAGCACAGATTCATCTCAGCTAAAAGTCTACACCCTTAGACTATAAAAGGGCAGACATTTGTAGGGCATTTCATAACTTTCCAAAATTCTTATGAAAACATATTCCCTACAAACTGCATTGAACTACTGTACTCAATTTATTATATATTTTAGGAGTCGGTCCATTTTATACCGAGTTCACCAAAATGAACACTGACTCCGAATCCACAGCCTTGAGTATGAGAGGGCAGTATGGGAGAACATGGTTCAAGAGGGGGGAGAAATGTGCTAGAAAGCAGCATGGGAGGAACATTATGTTGTCAGTAAGGAGGATAGCTTGTGGGATGCACAGTATTGAAAAGGGGCAGCTTGTGGTGAACTGTTTGTAGAGAAGGCATCGTGTGTGGGATAGAATGGAGAGGGGTCAGCATGAGGGGGAAGTATGAATGGAGAGGGGACAGCTTGTGGGAGACTTGATAAAGAAGGGACAGTGTGGAGATGGCTACAGCATCAACATAATTAGTAGATAGGGGACAGCATAAACTGGGGATGGTGTGGATGTCATAGCTCATAAGGGAACAGTGTGGAGGTTAAAGTTCATAAGGGTGGTTAGTGTGGCAGTTATAGTTCACAAAATCAGAGAATGTAGACATTATAGTTCAAAAGGGAAAACAGTCTGGCGGTTATAGCTAATATGAGCAAACAGTCTGGTGGTTATAATTCATAAGGACAATTGTGGTGGTCATCGCTCCTAAGACAGAATTGTATGGAGGCTGTGGTTGACAAGGAGAGCAGTGTAGCGGTTATAAATCATAAGGGGGGATATTGTGGAGGAAATATTTTCTAGTACAGGGAAGTTTAGGACATATATCTTGAGAAGGACAAAGTGGGTGTCAAATTTTGTACAAGAAGCACAGTGAGGGGCAATTATTCAGGGGCACAGTATAGCAGGAATGTGGAGTCGGTAAGCCAAACCTCCGACTCCGACTCTGTCTCCTCAATTTCCATGACACCGACTTCAACTCCGACTCAGACATACATAGTTCATGTTTAAGTGATAAATTTACTGTAGCAGCACAGATTCATCTCAGCTAAAAGTCTAGACCCTTTTTCCCTTATCAGTGAAGTAGAAAATAGGATAGTAAATGGAGTCATATGACAAACAATTTTATAGAAAAAATTTTATTGAATAGGAAAAAACAATATATAGTGGTGTTTTTTTTTATTTTTTTTTAATTTTTTCCCCTCTCCCCTTTCTAAATTCATAGAGTTCACTTTTTATTAACTGCTTAATACCTTTTAGAAATTGCACATGTGTTTTAAATTGCTGAAAATTGATTGAGGGGTTGGATTAGTTCCTCCTCCTCTTTTTATTCTATATAAATGTATCATTTAAAGACAAGTATGATTTTACCTGATGAAGGCTAATGTTATGTATAGCCGAAACGCGTTGTTTGTATAAAAATAAACTGGATTATTCCTGAAAGATTTGGAGTAAGTAATGAATCACCTGGAAGCGCTCCCTGACAAACTGGAAACTCTTTCTTGCACGTCCTAGACCCTTAGATGAGGAATAGGACAGACATTTATAGGACATTTCATAAATTTCCCAAATTATTATGAAAAAAATATTCCCCACAAACTTCATTGAACTACTGTACCCAATTTATTATATATTTTAGGAGTTGGAGTCGGTCCATTTTATACCAACTCCGATTCCAACTCCATCAAAATGGACACCGACTCCACGACTCCGACTCCACAGCCCTGCAGCATAGAGCAGATATTTTCAATCAGGAACATTATAATGATACTCTTATTTTGAAAGGTACTGTGTTGGGATGTGCTGCAGAAGACTAGAGAAGATGGAAGTCTGTAGACACAAGCTGTGGATGTGAAAAGTCATCATGGCGTCTGGACAACATGGAGAAGAATAGAAAGAAAACAACACCAATCAGAGAAGATGTCGCTTATAAAGTACCGGGATATAAATGTTTATTTGTGATGTTGCCTGTCTCATCAGTACTGTGGCTTCTGTATAGTCCGCAGTCTGATGTTGACTGATAGCAACGCTTAATATCTCCTTACCATTGTTATGGACATACTGGGAGTTATAGATTTGGGAGATAAAAATGTATATGTTGGGGCAAGATTTGACATTGCAATTGATTGCTGTATTAAAGGGACTCAGCAAAGGATGACTCTTCAAGCTAAGTACATGTGCTTGGTTCTTCACGGCTGTGCCAATCATTTAAATTCACCTTTACATCTGCTTCATACTCCTTTCTTCTCTGATTATCAGCTCTAAATTCATAAGGCCTGAGAAAGGCAGAGATAGATGGAAACAAAGCAGATGAGAAAGTGAAATTTAAATTATTGGCCCAGCGGTGATGCACCGAGAGCTTGTACTTTGTTTGAGCAGTAATTTTGTGCTGACAGAGCACCTTTAAAGGAGGTGTCACAATTCAGAATTTTTTTTTACCCAAGTGCAGTTTGTTATACTGTATAAACATAAAATACGTGCATTACAAACTGTCTCCAGGTGCAGTGCTAAGTCTTCTGCATCGGTGTCTGGAATTGGCTGCATTACTGATGTCACATCGACAGTGTGTCAGACAACAACCTAGCTCAGCGGCTCTGAGCAAGTCATTCTATCTATTCTGGCAGAGCTTACTTATTAGCTGCCGCATTGTCAAAGTGACATCAGGACTGCAGTCAATTCCAGGCACTAGTGCAGCAGCTGAAATGTATCAGTGGACCTGGGGACAATGAGTACAGCTGGTTTATTTTTTAATAACAAACTGCGCAGAGGTACAACATTTTCAGAGTTTAACAGGGCAAATCCTTTAAGCTTAGTGCTGTATCTATGTACTGATGATGATTCTGGAAAAGTACTCATGCACAAATTCTGTTTTTTTTTTATTATGTATTAATGTATTGATGGTGGTTCTGGTGATATTGTTATCTCTGTATGGTAGTTCTAGTCAAGTATTCATGTACTGTTGGTGGTTCTGCTGATGTATTCAAGTAATGATGAGGGTTCTGATACTGTACTTGTGCATTGATGATGGTTCCAGTGCTATATTCAATTACTGATTATGGTTCTAGTGATGAATTTATGTATCAGCTGTGTTTAAGTACTGATGGTGGTGCTGGTGCTGTATTTATACACTGATGAAATGTTCTTGTGATATATTCATGTAAAGATAATGGCTCTGGTGCTGCCTTCCCTCATTAAAATAAAATACACAATTAAAAATATTTTGTTATGTCCATATGCATAAAAACACATAAGCTCTGTTCACACGTCTGGTTTTTCAGCGTCACAAATCTGCAGCAAAACCTAGTCTCTGGCAGGAAATCAGCTGTGTCAAAAATGCAGGTTTTACTGTATTTTTTGTGCGTTTTTTTTAACAGTCCTACTGTCTCTTGTAAGGTGGCTAAGGGACACATAGTTGATGGGAGGTATGTATCACAGAGATGTCTGTCTTCTGATGTAACCCGGAATGTTGCTCCAGTGCACGCAAGCAGTAAGAGGACTGTTTGGTGCACCTGGGACCGGGTTACGGGTAGTTGGAAGAGATGGGCGAGTCTAGCTAGCCACATACCTCACCTCTGGGAGTGGTTAAAATATAAAAAGGAGGCCGGTGTTTGGCACATGGTCTGTGTGTTTGGAGGGAGAACGCTTCCTGTGTGTTGTGGTCTCATGACTGAGCCAGTGAAAGGGATGCTATCCACAGCCTGTGTGCCCACACGACTGGCTAACCAGAGACTTTGCCTTAAGGACTTTTTACTTAGTTTTTGCATGAATTAAAGGCTGTTTGTATTCCTTTTGCCTGGTTGATGAAGTAATGAACCGACATGGACATTTAAAGGAAAATGCTTCTCGATGAACACAAGTGAGTAGAAACCCCACAATTGGTGTTAGTAGTTTGGACAGCATTCCCAGCAGAAACGTGTGACCGCTAAAAGGAAGACTGCATGTTCAGGGTGAAGTCTGCCACAAGCCAGCAAGTGACAGCAGACAAAATGGAGGACCTGCTGAAACATTTGGTGCAGGCGCAGCAGGCACAACATCAGCAACACCAGCAATTAATGCAGTAGCAACAAATGGTGCAACAAGAGACCACTAAGTTGCTGATGCAGCAGATCCAGCTCCAGAAGCAGCAGCAACAGGATGAGTATCATCAACAGCAGCAGCAGTTCAAGTTACTTGCAGAGACGATCGGTGGCACGGCGACCGCAAAGACCAGGTCAGTGGACGATTTTTCTATCTGGAAGGCAGTAAGGAGAGCCCTACAGAAAATGACCCAGGGGATGACAGAGGCCTTCCTGACTGTATTTGAAAGGGTCACCGAGAGGGAGAAACTTCAGACAGAGCAGTGGGCAGAAGTGCTGGTGCCATACTTGATGGGGGAGTCCCAGAAGGCTTACTATGACTTAGCTCTGCAGGACGCCAAGGAATATGGAAAACTTAAAACCGAAATTCACCTGGGGGTGACGTTGACTGTCAGGGCACAGTGGGTCCACCGCTGAGAGTATTACTGGTACAAACCCCCTCGCTCCCAAATGTTTGACCTTTTGCACCTGGTCAAAAATGGCTGCAGCCGGAGTCCTCTACCCCTGCGCTGATGGTAAAGCGAGTGATGATGGATCGGTTTGTGCATTCCATGCCGAAGCCAGTAAAGACCTGTTTTGCCCAAGGTGATCCCCGGAATGTAGATGGACTGGTCGAGAGACAACAAGGGGTTGAGGGCTCCCTGGGAAGGCAGCCCACTCAATACAGGGGGCGGAGACCCAAAAGGGGGTGGGACGTCCCAGGTCCAAAGGGGCGGGGAAGGTAATGCTCAAAGTCCCTACGAGTGAAATTATTTACTGGAAGTGCAGCGGCCCAGGCCATATAGCTGCCCGTTGTCCCCTGACCCTCGAGCAGATGGACTGCAGTGTCTGGCCTGCAGTGTGAACTGTCACCCAACGAGGGGCCACAAGCATGTCCTATGAAGGTAAATGGTTGGCAGGTAACGGGACTGCTGGACTCCGGGAGTCTGGTGACACTTGTGAAGGCCACATTTCCTCTCCAACTGATCCCAGGAAAGAAGCATTCATAGTGATGCTAAAGACTTCCCCACGGCCAGAGTGGACAATGAAACGGGCCACGGTATTGAGTCCCACGAGGTCGCTGTTGTCCAAGACTTGTTGCACCCCATCATTATAGGCCGGGACTTTTGTTTGTTTTGGGATCTGTTGGGGAAGGGTTCTGGGCTCGCTTGCTTTGATAAGAAACCAGTTTGTTCACACACGTTGTGTTTTGCTGCGTATTTTGCAGCAGATTCTTATGAAAATTTTCAGCTGGGTCTAGCAGTACCAGCAAAGTCTATGAGAAACCAGAATTCTCTGTTCACACATGTTGCTTTTTGTTTGCTGCGTATTTTCTGCCTTGCTTGCGTAATTGGAAAATAGAACATGCCACTTCTTTCAGCGTTTCTGCGCAGAAAACGCACCTGAGTTTTTGCTGCGTATTTTAACCCATAGGAAGTAATGGCTGGTCAAAAATACGCAGCAAACACGCAACAAAATCCGCAGCAAATACGCATGTTTTTTACGCAACTGTTTTCCTGCCAGAGAAAAGTTAGCAGCAGATTTTCAGCAGAAAAAAACAACGTGTGTGAACATAGCATAAGTGGTATCACCACACCCAGAGTCAGACGGATTTCTCTTTTGTGTTCTTGTGGATGATGAGGCGATAGTGTCTCCTGAGTCAGACATTCCGGAGTTAGGGGTGACCAGTGAGAATTTTGGATATGCCCAACATAGGGACCTAACTATGAGGGAAGCCTTTAATAATGTCACGGTCATGAATGGGATTGCACAGGAGCCGGGGGCTGACACAAGACTTCTCTATTTAATGCTGAGTGGGGAGTTGTACCGTGTTACGAAAGTGAGGGAGGAGCTTGTGGAACAGTTATTGGTACAGGGCCCTACAGACTAAGGGTGTTGGACATGGCCATTGACATGTCTTGGGAGGACATCTTGGAGTGGAAAAATGCAGGAACGAATCATGCAGAAGCCTTATTGGCCTGGATTTCACCAGGAAATAGTAAAGTATTGCAGGTCCTGCCCTACATGCCAGATTATCCGCCCCCACCTCTCACTTTCGAAGTCGCCTCGTGCCTTTGCCCATCATTGAAGTGCCGTTCGAGAGAATTGCTATGGATTTGGTCTGTCCCCTCGATAAATCTACTTGTGGGCATCAATATATATTGGTCATCTTGGACTATGCCACCCGCTATCCTGAAGCGATCCCTCTGAGAAACTCCTCAGCTAAGAGTATAACTCGCGAGTTGGTCAATGTTTTCTCCCGGACAGGGTTACCAACAGAGATCCTGACCGACCAGGGAACACCCTTTTTGAGTAAGGTGATGAAGGAATTGCGTAAGGTCTTGCAAATCTCCCAACTGAAAACATCAGTATACCATCCTCAGACAGATGGCCTCGTGGAGAGGTTCAACAAAACTGTGCTGAGGAAGGTCATAGAAAAGGATGGCAGAGACTGGGATTGTCTCCTGTCGTATCCGTTGTTCTCTATCTGAGAGGTTCCACAGGCCTCTACTGGGTTCTCGCCATTTGAACTCCTGTATAGCAGACATCTGCGGGGTCTCCTGGATGTAGCAAAGGAAACCTGGAAAGCCAAGGTCACACCCCAGAGGAGCATCATCGAGCATGTAGCCCTGATAAAGGAGAGGATTGCGAAGGTGATGTCCATCATAAAATAACATCACCTCCGGGCACAAGAGGCTCAGGTCAGGGTCTACAACCGATCAGCCAGAGTGCGGCAGTTCATTCCTGGTGACAGAGTCCTTGTGTTAATTCCTACTGTTGAAAGTAAGTTCTTGGCCAAGTGGCAATAGCACTATGAGGTGGTGAAAAAGGTTTGTGAAGAGAATTATAAGATTCATCAACCAGGATGACGTAAGCCATACCAGATCTATCACGTGAATCTCATCAAACCGTGGCAAGACAGAGAGGCTGTTGAAGCTCCGAGCTTGTTGGCCAAACCAGAAGGCGAGGTTGGAGGAGTCGCAATAGCGGAGACACTAATGAAAGACCAAAAACAGCAGTGTCGGGAATTGCTACAGAAGAACAGGGATCTGTTCTCGAAATTTCCGGGATGCACAAAGGTTATAAAGCACGAGGTTCTGACGGAACCTCATGTGCGCGTGAACTTGAAGCCCTATCAGATTCCTGAGGCCTGACGAGAGTTGCTCTCCATAGAAGTGAGTCGTAAGCTGAAACTCAGGGTCATTGAGGAATCCAAGAGCAGTTGGTCGAGCCCAACTGTACTGGTCTCAAAACGAGATGGCGAATGGAGAATCTGCAATGACTATCGGTAGTTGAATGAGGTCTCTAAATTCGACCAATATACGATACAGCGTGTCTATGAGCTGATTTAGAGACTTGGGCCAGCAAGGTACATAACCGCCTTGGAGTTGATGAAGGAATATTGGCAGATCCCTATTTCACAGGGAGCCTAAAGAGAAGACTGAGTTATCTATGCCGGACAGATGCTTCCAATATGTTCGGATGCAGTTTGGACTGCAGGGAACACCTGACACCTTCCAGAGAGTCATGGATTGAATCCTTGCACCCCATAAGAAATACTTAATGATATACAGTTAGGTCCATATATATTTGGACAGAGACAACATTTTTCTAATTTTGGTTCTAGACATTACCACAATGAATTTTAAACAAAACAATTCAGATGCAGTTGAAGTTCACAGACTTTCAGCTTTCATTTGAGGGTATCCACATTAAAATTGGATGAAGGGTTTAGGAGTTTCAGCTCCTTAACATGTGCCACCCTGTTTTTAAAGGGACCAAAATTAATTGGACAGATGAAATAATTGTAAATAAAATGTTCATTTCTAGTACTTGGTTGAAAACCTTTTGTTGGCAATGACTGCCTGAAGTCTTGAACTCATGGACATCACCAGATGCTGTGTTTCCTCCTTTTTGATGCTCTGCCAGGCCTTCACTGCGGTGGTTTTCAGTTGCTGTTTGTTTGTGGGCCTTTCTGTCTGAAGTTTAGTCTTTAACAAGTGAAATGCATGCTCAATTGGGTTGAGATCAGGTGACTGACTTGGCCATTCAAGAATATTCCACTTCTTTGCTTTAATAAACTCCTGGGTTGCTTTGGCTTTATGTTTTGGGTCATTGTCCATCTGTAGTCTGAAACGACGACCAATCAGTTTGGCTGCATTTGGTTGGATCTGAGCACACAGTATGGCTCTGAATACTTCAGAATTCATTCGGCTGCTTCTGTCCTGTGTCACATCATCAATAAACACTAGTGACCCAGTGCCACTGGCAGCCATGCATGCTCAAGCGATCACACTGCCTCCGCAGTGTTTTACAGATTATGTGGTATGCTTTGGATCATGAGCTATACCATGCCTTCGCCATACTTTTCTCTTTCTATCATTCTGGTAGAGATTGATCTTGGTTTAATTTGTCCAAAGAATGTTCTTCCACAACTGTGCTGGCTTTTCTAGATGTTTTTTAGAAAAGTCCAGTCTAGCCTTTTTATTCTTGATGCTTATGAGTGGCTTGCACCGTGCAGTGAACCCTCTGTATTTACTTTCATGCAGTCTTCTCTTTATGGTAGATTTGGATATTGATACGCCTACCTCCTAGAGAGTGTTGTTCACTTGGTTGGCTGTTGTGAAGGGGTTTCTCTTCACCATGGAGATTATTCTGCGATCATCCACCACTGTTGTCTTCCGTGGGCGCCCAGGTCTTTTTGCATTGATGAGTTCACCAGTGCTTTCTTTCTTTCTCAGGATGTACCAAACTGTAGATTTTGCCACTCCTAATATTGTAGCAATTTCTCGGATGTTTTTTTTTTCTGTTTTTGCAGCTTAAGGCTGTGTGCCCACGATGCGTTTTTCAAGCATTTACACTGCGCAATTTCCGCAGCGTAAACGCTTGGGAAACCTTCCCTCATGGTCACCAATGCAATTCCGCACTTTCAATGCCCATGCTGTGGATTTTTCCGCAGCGTTTATGCTGCGCTCAAAAATCCGCAGCATGTCCATTAATTTTGCGGAAGCGCTGCGTTTTCGCTGCCATTGACTTGCATTAGAAAGCATGAAAAACGCATCACTGCATCTGTACATGCGCATTCCATGCGTTCTAATGTGCGGATGGTACCCGGGTGTGGAGAAGAGGAGACTCTCCTCCGGACCCAGGTACCATAAAACTTGTAAAAAAAAAGAATAAAATAAAAAATAAAGATTATATTCACCTTCCGACGGCCCCCGGACTCCTTCCCTGTGCTAGCGAGCAGATCGCGAAGGGCAGTCATGTCACGGCAGATCCTTCAGTACAGTGTCCCGCGATGTGCCGGCAGCCAGCACATGAGCGCAGCAAGACACTAGGGGCCATCGGAAGGTAAGTAAAGATTTATTTTTTATTTTTAACATTCTTTACGGTCACACTATATAAATCCATGCCGGTTGCATGGATTTATATAGTGTGACCTAGTTGTCAAGCACTTTCCAAGTGATGCTAAAATCACTTGGAAAGCGCTTGACACCCGCATGCGGAAATGCAAATGAACAACGCTTCATTTCCGCATGTCCCTGGCAGGAAAAACGCATGCACAATCTGCATGCGTTTTTTCTGCCAGGGAGATGCAGAAATGCTGCAAAAATTTTCTGCTTCATTTCTGCATCGTGGGCACATAGCCTAAGGATTGCTTGTTTCACCTGCATGGAGAGCTCCTTTGACCGCATGTTTACTTCACAGCAAAACCTTCCAAATGCAAGCTGCACACCTCAAATCAACTCCAGGCCTTTTATCTGCTTAATTGAAAATGACATAAGAAAGGGATTGCCCACACCTGTCCATGAAATAGCCTTGGAGTCAATTGTCCAATTACTTTTGGTCCTATTAAAAACAGGGTGGCACATGTTAAGGAGATGAAACTCCTAAACCCTTCATCCAATTTTAATGTGGATACCCTCAAATGAAAGCTGAAAGTCTGAACTTCAACTGCATCTGAATTGTTTTGTTTAAAATTCATTGTGGTAATGTCTAGAACCAAAATTAGAAAAATGTTGTCTCTGTCCAAATATATATGCACCTAACTGTACCTGGATGATATTGCAAACTGGACTGGAAAAGTCATCTGGAAAAGGTCCAGGTGGTGTTTGATGCTCGAAAGAAGGCGGGGTTTTCAATAAATCTGAAAAAATTGTGCCATGGGGAAAGTAGTAGTCAAATACCTGGGATATGTAGTGAGTAGAGGCGAGATCAAACCCCAAATCACTAAATTGGAACCAATCCAAGCTTGGCCGAAACCACTGTCGAGGAAGCAAGTTAGAACCTTTCTGGGAATCGTGCGATACTACAGGAGGTTCATCCCAAACTTCGTCATGATGGCCGCACCCCTGACTGATCTCATTAAGGGAACAAAATGAGCCATGGCCAAATGGACTGTAGAGGCGGAGACGGCCTTTCAAGAAATGAAAGTGGCTCTGTGTAGGCAACCGGTTCTGGTTGTCCCCAACTTCAAGAAAAAATTTATACTCCAAACAGAAACATCAGATGTCACATTAGGAGCAGTCCTTTCCCAGGAGATACACAGGGAGGTGCACCCTGTTCTCTACCTGAGTGGGAAGCTGTACTCATGCGAGAAAAATTATTCTATCATAGAGAAAGAGTGCTTGGCCATAAAGTGGGTGGTGGACACGTTACGGTACTATCGCACGAAAGTTTAGATTTGTATTCGACCATGCCCCACTCAGATGAATGAAGGGGAAAAAAAGGAAAAAACGCTAGGGTCACCCGCTGGTTTTTAGCCCTACAGGATTTCAACTTCCAGGTAGAACATAGAGCAGCGAAGCTATAGTTGTGCTCAAAAGTTTACATACCCCGGCAAAATTTTTGCTTACTTGGCCTTGTTTCAGAGAATATGAATGATAACAAAAAAACTTTTTCTCCACTCATGGTTATTGGTTGGGTGAAGCCACTTATTGTCAAACTACTGTGCTCTCTTTTTAAATCTTAATGACAACCAAAAACATCCAAATGACCCTGATCAAAAGTTCACATAACCCAGTTCTTAATACCGTGTATTGCCCCCCCCCTACCATCAATGACAGCTTGAAGTCTTTTGTGGTAGTTGTGGATGAGATTCTTTATGTTCTCACATGGTAAAGCTGCCCATTCTTCTTGGCAAAAAGCCTCCAGTTCCTGTAAATTCCTGGGTTATCTAGCATGAACTGTGCGTTTCAGATCTCCCCAGAGAGGCTTAATGATATTGAGGTCAGGAGACTGAGATGGCCACTCCAGAATCTTCACTTTGTTCTGCAGTAGCCAATGACAGGTCGACTTGGCCTTGTGTTTTGGATCATTGTCATGTTGGAACGTCCAAGTACCTCCCATGCGCAGCTTCCGGGCTGATGAGTGCAAATTTGCCTCTAGTATTTTATGATAAGGTGCTGCATTCAACTTTCCTTCAACTTTTACCAAGTTTCCTGTGCCTTTGTAGCTCTCACATCCCCAAAACATCAGCTAGCTACCTCCATGCGTTACAGTAGGAATGGTGTTCCTTTCATCATAGGCCTTGTTGACCTATCTCCAAATGTAACGTTTATGGTTGTGGTCAAAGAGTTCAATTTTGGTCTCATCACTTCAAATTACCTTGGTCCAGAAGTTTTGAGGTTTGTCTCTTTGCTGTTTGGCGTATTGTAGGCGAGATACTTTATGGCATTTGCGCAGTAATGGATTTCTTCTGGTGACTCAACCCGGCAGTCCACTTTTCTTCAAGTGCCTCCTTATTGTACATCTTGAAACAGCCAAACCGCTAGTTTTCAGAGAGTGCTGAATTTCAGCTATTATTTGTGGGTTTTTCTTTGCATCCCGAACAATTTTCCTAGCAGTTGTGGCCGAAATTTTTGTTGGTCTACCTGACCGTGGCTTGGTTTTTACAAAGCCCCTGATTATCCATTTGTTAATCACAGTTTGAATGCTGCTGACTGGCATTATCAATTCCCTGGATATCTCTTTGTGTTCCTTTCCTGTGTTATACAGTTAACTACCGTTTCCCATAGATGCATTGACAATTCTTTTGCTTTCCCCATAACTCACAATCCACAAACGTCAGTGGCTGAATGAAAGATGCAAGAGTCTGTCTGGATCCCAGAAACTCACTCAGCTTTTATGCACACATACTGATTACAAGCAAACAGGTCACAGGTGAGGATGTTACCTTTAGTAGCCATTCAAACCCATTTGTGACAAATTCTGTGCATGTTAAAAGACCAAAATCACCAGGGTATGTGAACTTTTGATCAGGGTCATTTGGATGTTTTTGGTTGTTATTAAGATTTAAAAAGAGAAAACACAGTAGTTTGACAATAAATGGCTTCACCCAAACAATAACCATGAGTGGAGAAAAAGTTTTTTTGTTATCATTCATATTGTCTGAAACAAGGCCAAGAAAGCAAAAATTCTGCCGAGGTATGTAAACTTTTGAGCACAACTGTACATGGTAATGCCGATGCCCTCTCGAGAATCCCTTGTCAAGTAGTAGAAGGTGCCAAGCCCCACTGAAATAGGCAGAGGGGGGGGTATGTAAGGTAGCTAATGAACACATAGTTGATGGGAGGTATGTATCAAAGAGATGTCTGTCCTCTGTGACATAACCCAGAATGTTGCTCTAGTGCACATAAGCACTAATAAGACTGTTTGGCCCGGGTTACGGGTAGTTGGAGAGATGGGCGGGTCTAGCTAGCCACATACCTCACCTCTGGGTGTGGTTAAGCTATAAAATGGAGACCGTTGTTTGGCACATGGTCTGTGTGTTTGGAGGGAGTAGGCCTCTTGTGTATTGTGGTCTCCTGACTGAGCCAGAGAACGGGATGCTATCCAGCCTGTGTGCCCACACGACTGGCTAAGCAGAAACTTTGCCTTAAGGACTCTTTACTTTGTTTTTGCCTGAACTAAAGGATGTTTGTATTCCTTTGCTTTTGCCTGGTTTATGAAGTAATAAACTGACACGAACATTTAAAGGAAAATGCTTCCTGTTTGCCTCCTGACACACCCAAGTGAGTAAAAACCCCACACTCTATTTATGCATGTACATAAAGTTCTGTGAAAAAAGAACCCCATTCTATTTTGCCATCAAAACCGCTGAAAAAACGTTACCTGCGTTTTTTCAGCATTTTTTTCCCCACCCATTACTTCCTATGGGTGGAAAAACGCTAAAAGAAGTGACATGCTCTATTTTCCAAAACCCAACCAAGGCCCAAATTACGCAAAAAAAAGATGTGTGAATAGAGAATTCTGGTTTCTTATAGACTTTGCTGGTACTGCAAAATGCAGCTGAAAATTTGCATAAAAATCTGCAGCAAAAAACACTGAAAAACCCAACATGTGTCAACCTAGCCATACAGTACAGAGAAAAAAAGTAATAGAACTGCTTTTTCACACCTAAAAATGCAGCAAAAAGCCATCAAAATGTTCTCTGCACTCTGAATTGATTTCAATAAATATTTCAACTTACAAAGCAAGAAACAGCCCTCACATAGCTCTATGGACAGAAGAATAAAAATATAACAGGTCTTCAAAAATGGCATCACAAACCAAATCTTCATTTTTTTTTTACAAAAAGTAAAAATCTATGATAGTTTGGTACTGCTGTAATTGCAATGACCTGCAGAATCATGTTCACATGTCACTTTTACCACACAATCAATATCTTAAAAGCAAAACTCCAAAAAAAACAATGATGGAATTGTGTCTATTCATTACAGGTTTATATTGAACTGCTGGGAGCAGTGACACTTGAATATTCACGTCTGGCAACAAAAAAGCTACAATCAGCCCTGCCCCCACAGACATTAGATAGTCAACCGATTCAAGACCAAATTATAGGTTTAGCCAACTTCTATATGAGAATTAGAATTAAGTGACAACATACTGATTGCTGGGGATCCAACTGCTGAGCCCCCAAGCAATCAAGTCACAATATGATGTTGCTTTTCAGTTACAGTATGGTGGTGCTAAAGTCATGTTAGAAAAGTATTATTTTATAATTTACTAGCTATATGGCAGTATTCGTTACAGTTACATATTTAGTAATGTTATGGTGGCATATAATGGTACTGTTCAGTCAATACAGTTAAAGGGGTTGTCCACTACTTTGGCATTGATATACTGTCTTGGGTTTGCTGTGGGGTATTTTTGCATTCTGCGATATTTTAATTATAATATGAATTGAGGATTGACCATGAGAGTATAATGTTGTGGTCTTGTACAGTGCATTTCTTGTGTTTTTAATTGTTGATGCCCTACGGATGGGGCATCAATGTGAAAGTAGAGGACGACTTCTTTAAGGATTTCTGTCCTTGAATAAAAATTAAAATGTTGATTTTTTGGAGCAAAACAATAACTAAGCAGTGACTTGACGGGACTCTGTGTAACAAATCATATACTACATAGTTACAAGTCATATTTATGTATGAGCTAGCCAAGATGACCGTCTATAAAATGATGGTAATAATAGAGGATAAGGCTGTGTTCAACCGATAATATTCTGGTGCTCAGGAAAAAGATGTCCAATATATAATATACTATCCTGGAAGACAAGGAGATAATATGCAAAAAGAAGATCCTTTTATTCATTTGATCCAAAAGAAAAAATCCGACGATGGTTTCAATCATAACATGATTTTCATCAGGGATGAGGATCTATACAGAAACAATGTCATATTTTATAACATATAAACACATCATTTCATGATACAACGAGTAAACAGTAGCTTTCCTGAACACAATATATCTGAGGTATACGTTGTATATTTTTTCACTTAAACTCTTCTTATATACTATTTTCTTTTGCTTTATAAAACATATACATGTATGACAGCACTACAGTGTCTTTTCCTAACTGATTACTCGTTGTATCATCTTTGATATAATGTCCTTAAAACAAGTCAAAATGAGGCTCAGTATTGTGTGTGGCCTCCACGTGCCTGTATGACCTCCCTACAACGCCTAGGCATGGTCCGGATGAGGTTGCGGATGGTCTCCTGTGGGATCTCCTCCCAGACCTGGACTACAGCATCTGCCAACTCCTGGACAGTCTGTGGTGCAACGTGACATTGGTGGATGGAGCGAGACATGATGTTCCAGATGTGCTCAATCAGATTCAGGTCTGGGGAATGGGCGGGCCAGTCCATAGCTTCAATGCCTTCATCTTGCAGGAACTGCTGACACACTCAAGCCACATGAGGTCTGGCATTGTCCTGCATTAGATGGAACCCAGGGCCAACTGAACTAGCATATGGTCTCACAAGGGGTCTGAGGATCTCATCTTGGTACCTAATGGCAGTCAGGCTACTTCTGGCGAGCACATGGAGGGCTGTGCGGCCCTCAAAAGAAATGCCACCCCACATCATTACTGACCCACAGCCAAACCAGTCATGCTGAAGGATGTTGCAGGCAACAGATCTCTCTCCATGGCGTCTCCAGAATCTGTCACGTCTGTCACATGTGCTCAGTGTGAACCTGCTTTCATCTGTGAAGAGCACAGAGCGCCAGTGGCGACTTTGCCAATCCTGGTGTTCTCTGGCAAATGCAAAGCGTCCTGCACGGTGTTGGGCTGTGAGCACAACCCCCATCTGTGGACGTCGGGCCCTCATACCACCCTCATGGAGTCGGTTTCTAACCGTTTGTGCAGACACATGGACATCTGTGAACTGCTGGAGGTCATTTTGCAGAGCTCCTCCTGTTCCTCCTTGCACAAAGGAGGAGGTAACGGTCCTGCTGCTGGGTTGTTGCAATCCTATGGCTCCCTCCACATCTCCTGGTATCTGCTCCATGCTCTGGACACTGTGCTGACACACACAGCTACCCTTCTTGCCACAGCTCGCATTGATGTGCCATCCTGGATGAACTGCACTACCTGAGCAACTTCTGTGGGTTGTACTGTAGATACCGCCTCATGCTACGGTACCTCTAGGGATGAGAGCAATGGCAAAATGAAAAAGTGACCAAAACAACAGCCAAAAAGGATGAGAACAGAGAAATGGTCTGTGGTCACCACCTGCAGAACCACTCTTTTATAGGGAGTATCTTGCTAATTGCCTATTTCTACCAGTTGTCTGTTCCATTTGCACAACAGCAGGAGAAATTGATTCACAATCAGATCAGTGTTGCTTCATTACTGGACAGGTAGATTTCACAGAAGATTTATTGATTTGGAGTTACATTGTGTTGTTTAAGTGTTCCCTTTATTTTTTTGAGCAGTGTATATATACACATACATGTGCATCTCACTAAATTAGAATATCAAAAAGTAAATTTATTTCAGTTCTTCAATCCAAAAAGTGAAACTCATATTATGTAGAGTCATTACAAACAGAGTGACTTATTTGTGTTTATTTCTGTTAATGTTGATTATTATGGGTTAAAGCCAATGAAAACACGTAAGTAATTATCTCAGTAAATTAAAAGAATTAACAAAAAACACCTGCAAAGGCTTCCTAAGCGTTTAGGTCCCTTAAGGCCCCGTCACACTAAGCGATATCGCTAGCGAGATCGCTGCTGTGTCACGGTTTTGGTGACTCACCAGCGACCTCACCAGCGATGTCGCTATGTGTGACACTTTGCAACGATCAGGCCCCTGCTGTGAGGTCGCTGATCGTTGCAAAGTGTCCTGGACCATTTTTTGGTCGTTGGCCTCCCGCTGGCCAGCACACATCGCTGTGTGTGACCAGCGGGACCAACGATCTGGCTGGTAACCATGGTAAATATCGGGTTACTAGGGGCACGCGCGCACTCAGTAACCCGCTGTTTACCATAGATACCACTCTGCTACGTTGAGCGGAGGCTCCAGCGCACCGTAGCACAGTGGTATCCATGGTAAACAGCGGGTTACTAGGGGCACACGCGCACTTAGTAACCCGATATTTACCATAGTTACCAGCCTGCTCCTGCTTAAGCAGCAGGCTGGTAACGGGAGCAGGACATCGTGGAACGATTCTTTCCACGATATCGCTGCTCCCCTCATCGCTGGTGAGCCTGCCTGTTTGACAGCTCACCAGCGATGTATTAGCGATGCAGCAACGATCCCTGACAGGTCGTATCGTTGTCGGGATCGCTGCTGCATCGCTTAGTGTGACGGGGCCTTTAGTCTGTTTAAGTAGGCTCCACAATCATAGGGAAGACTGCTGACTTGAACGCAGAAGGCAGTCATTGACACACAGCAGAGGGTCCCAGCGTTCCAATTTTCATTTGGAAATCAAGGTCCCAGAGTCTGGAAGAAAAGTGAAGAGGCACACAATCCAAGCTGCTTGAGGTCTAGTGTGAAGTTTCCACAATCAGTGATGGTTTGGGGAGCCATGTCATCTGCTGGTGTAGGTCTACTGTGTTTTATCCAGACTGAAGTCAGCACAGCCATCTACCAGGAAATTAAGAGCACTTCATGCTTCACTTTTCTAACAAAATTTGGTAGAAGGAAATTTCATTCTCCAGCAGGACTTGGCACCTGTCCACACTGCCAAAAGTACCAATACCTGGTTTAAAAACAACAGTATCACTGTGCTTGATTGGCCAGTAAACTCGTCAGACCTTGTCAAGAGGAAGATGAGAGACACCAGAACCAACAATGCAGACGAGCTGAAGGCTGCTATCAAAGCATAGTGGGCTTCCATAACACCTCAGCAGTGCCACAGGCTGATCGCCTCCATGCCACGCCACAGTGATGCAGTAATTGATGCAAAAGGAGCCCCGACCAAGTATTGAGTGCATTTAGTGAACACACATTTCAGTAGGGAAACATTTCAGATTTTAAAAACATTTATCAAGCTGTTGTTATAAAGTATTCTAATTTACTGAGATAATGACTTTTGTGCTTTCATTGGCTGTAAGCCATAATCATCAGCATTAACAGAAATAAACACTTGAAATAGATCACTCTGTTCGTAATGACTCCATATAATATAGGAGTTTCACTTTTTGTATTGAAAGACTGAAATAAATTAATATTTTGATAATATTCTTATTTAGTGAGATGCACCTGTATATGCAGTATGGACCAAAAATTTGGACACACCTTCTCATTTAAAGATTTTTCTGTATTTTCTTGACTATGGAAATTGTACATTCACACTGAAGGCATCAAAACTATGAATTAACACATGTGGAATTATATACTTAACAAAAAAGTGTGAAACTACTGAAAATATGTCTTATATTCTAGGTTCTTCAAAGTAGCCACCTTTTGCTTTGATGACTGCTTTGCACAATCTTGGCATTCTCTTGATGAGCTTCAAGAGGTAGTCACCGGAAATGGTCTTCCAACAATCTTGAAGGAGTTCCCAGAGATGCTTAGCACTTGTTGGCCCTTTTGCCTTCACTCTGCGGTCCAGCTCACCCCAAACAATCTCGATTGGGTTCAGGTCTGGAGACTGTGGAGGCCAGGTCATCTGGCGTAGCACCCCATCACTCTCCTTCTTGGTCAAATAGCCCTTACACAGCCTGGAGGTGTGTTTGGGGTCATTGTCCTGTTGAAAAATAAATGATGGTCCAACTAAACGCAAACCGGATGGAATGGCATGCCGCTGCAAGATGCTGTGGTAGCCATGCTGGTTCAGTATGCCTTCAATTTTGAATAAATCCCCAACATTGTCACCAGCAAAGCACCCCTACACCATCACACCTCCTCCTCCATGCTTCACGGTGGGAACCAGGCATGTAGAGTCCATCTGTTCATCTTTTCTGCGTCACACAAAGACATGGTGGTTGGAACCAAAGATCTCAAATTTGGACTCATCAGACCAAAGCACAGATTTCCACTGGTCTAATGTCCATTCCTTGTGTTCTTTAGCCCAAACAAGTCTCTTCTGCTTGTGGCCTGTCCTTAGCAGTGGTTCCCTAGCAGCTATTTTACCATGAAGGCCTGCTGCACAAAGTCTCCTCTTAACAGTTGTTGAAGAGATGTGTCTGCTGGTAGAACTCTGTGTGGCATTGACCTGGTCTCTAATCTGAGCTGCTGTTAACCTGCGATTTCTGAGGCTGGTGACTCGGATAAACTTATCCTCAGAAGCAGAGGTGACTCTTGGTCTTCCTTTCCTGGGGCGGTCCTCATGTGAGCCAGTTTCTTTGTACCGCTTGATGGTTTTTGCAATTGCACTTGGGGACACTTTCAAAGTTTTCCCAATTTTTCGGACTGACTGACTTTCAATTCTTAAAGTAATGATGGCCACTCGTTTTTCTTTACTTAGAATTTGTATTATGGCAAGAAAAAAGCAGCTAACAGTCTACTCAGTAGGACTATCAGCTGTGTATCCACCAGACTTCTGCACAACACAACTGATGGTGCCAACCCCATTTATAAAGCAAGAAATCTCACATATTTTCAGTTGTTTCACACTTTTTTGTTAAGTATATAATTCCACATGTGTTAACTCATAGTTTTGATGCCTTCAGTGTAAATGTACAATTTTCATAGTCAAGAAAATACAGAAAAATCTTTAAATGAGAAGGTGTGTCCAAACTTTTGGTCTGTACTGTATATATACATATATATTATACATCCTCTTCTCCTTTTCTTCCCAGGCGTATTCAGGCACGAATGTCTGGGAAAACATGTAGCACAAAACATTTACAGCTTGCTACAAATTTACTACAAGTGTCTCTGAACACCTCCAGTGTTCTGGGCATTCACAGTTCTAAAAAACAATTAGTTAACAGGTGGCACGGCAGATGACATCCATTAAGATCCATGTACCACTGACTTTTATCATGCTAAAAAAATGGACTGCAGTAAAAAAAGAAGACAATTTAAGACATTATTGTCCCCATTTAAATGACATAATTTTGCATTCCAAGTAAATGGCCAAAATACAGTTCTCTCAGTCCTTAAGTTCTCAACCTGGGATCAGTTGATAACTGAGCTCCAACACTCCACAAGCCATCCATCCATCATCTCTTCTGCCACAGCCATAGGTCCTATCTCTCCAGTGTCCTTCCATCAACTCTCCCACTAAAACATGTCTTTTTCTCTACATCTCTGGGGTCAGCCACCTCCCAGCACAGAAGTGATCACCCTCCCACTCAAGCATTCACTGTAAGCCAAAAGCAATGAAGAATATTCTAGAAGCCTTCATTTGAGAAAAGATGTAAGACCCCCTGTGATGACGGCTCCACTGTGTCTCAATCCACTAATGAGACCATTGGCTGTTTGAAACAATGGACTCCTGTGATAAAGATGTCCTGAGATACAGATTAGTGGAATGCTGGACATTTTACAAGTGAATCTAGTGTACACACCGACAAGTTAGCAGAACTATATAAAACATGACAAGTAAATCACTAATAAAACACAATAATAATATTAACAAAAATGGTGGTCCGTTGCTGGAAAAGTATCATAGTCTTTAGAAAATGGGCAGCTCCTCACATTTATCATGCTAAAAAAATGGACTGCAGTAAAAAAAGAAGACAATTTAAGACATTCTCGTCCCTATTTAAATGACATAATTTTGCATTGAATATTTCCATTTTTATCATATCAAATGGATCCAAAAATGGAAATAACTACTGGACATGTGAACAGAGCCTTATACTACAATGTAACAATACCGGAATGATAGCCATATTTCTTGCTTACCTTGGCTGCACCTCCTCATCTTCATTATCTGTTACCGGCGTCTTCCAATGGACTGTTTTTTTTGCTTTTTCTTTTTGTTTATAGTTTCCTACAATTTATACAAAAACTGATTATAATTCTCATTCACCTTAAGATTTACACATGCAGAACCTATTACACACTATTGGGATAAAACAATTGGGACACATACACATTAATCCCAAAGGAGCTTTTATGATATTCCATTCTAAATGCATGGTCATTAATATGGAGTTGATCTCGTTTTGCAAATATTACAGCTCCCACGCATTTGGAAGGCATTTTAAAAAAAACTTTTTTTTTGTGTGTGCAATTTTTTATCTATTCATCCAGAAGAGAATTTATCAGGTTAGCGACTGATGTTGGACAAGAGGACCTGGCTTGTAATCTCTAGTTCAACCAAAATGTATCTGATAGAGTTGAGGTCAGTCAAGTTCTTCCACTCCAAACTCACCCAACCATGTCTGTTTTGGACTTTCATGAACTGACTTGTGACAACATGTTATTAGGGCTCACTTGCGAGAAAAACGGAAGAGTGCAATCCGATAAAAAATCGGATTGCACTCTGACCAATGTTAATCAATGGGTTACATCTAATTTGCGATTTTTTTTCTCAGCTGAAATCGAACTGAGAAAAAAAATCGCAGCATGCTGCATATTGCCGCGTATCTCGGACGAGACTCGCCAATGCAAGTCAATAGGTGCGAGAAAAAAAAACGGACGGCATGAGGACCATCTGTATGCCATCTGATTTTTACGGATACATTACCATTCTGTAGCACAGAACACTGTAAATGATCCTGTAAGTGATTGCAGAATAATAGCTGCAGAGAAAAAAAACGCATTGTATATAGATGCCATACGGATGCTAGGTGTGAAAAATCGCATAGCAGTCGCATGACACTCGCATGGCACTCGTCCGTTTCTTCGGTCTAGAATACGGACCTTTTTTTTCTCACATATGGGTATGAGGCCTTACAGAAACATGCTGAATTCAGGATGCTCTTTAAAATGAGTCAATCTTTCACAAATGTTTGAAGGGGCAGGCTGCATATTTAGGTGCTGGATTTTATATACCTGTGGCAATGGGACAAAAAGAAAAAACCCGAATTCAATGATTAAATTGTGAGTTTCAATCCTTGGCCTTAGGCCATAGCCCCACTATCCGTATTTGGCCACGGCCCCACTATCAGTATTTGGTCAGTATTCGGTCAGTATATTTTTTCAGGAGTGGGTGTCAAAACCAGGTGAAGAACAATCAAAGAAAAGGTATAATAGAAACAAAAGCACAAATTCTTCATTTATCACCCACTCCTGGTTTTGGCTCCAACTCCTGAGAAAAAATACTTATGATACCAAACACTACACTTCTGGGTATACTTCGGTGCACAAGTAGGACCTGGCACTGGCTTCTTCACATAGACTGAAATATTTTATTGTTCATAGAAATTCCAGATTCAAGACTTGTCGGTCATAAAGACCCTACCCTTCAGACAGGCAGAGTAGGGAGAGGTGCTGCTGAGCTAGGGAGAGAAATGATGGTTTATTTAGTTAGGAATTCCAAAGCAATATACGATGGAATCGTGGAGTCGGAGTTGGAGTGGGTGTCATGGAAATTGAGGAGTCGGAGTTGGAGTCGAAGGTTTGGTTTACCGACTCCACAGCCCTGCATTTTATACCGACTACAATTCCGACTCCACCAAAATGATCACCGACCTCGACTTTACAGCTCTGGACTTCCCCCTCTCTGATTCTAACCAGATTGGAGGCTCCCCTTGAATCCGACTTGGAGACTACCTTAGCTCCCACAACCTGGATGAACAAATCAGGAATCAGAGGAAGAGGGTATGGACCACGGATAGTAATTTGATTTAATGCCCGTAAATCTAAACAGGGATGTAGACAGTCATCTTTTTTCTTCACAAAGAAGAACCCTGCCGCCACGGACGAAGATGGGGGTCTGATATGTCCCTTCTCCAGACTTGCCGCAATGAAATCCTTCATGTTTGCCAAGTGAACAGACACAAGGTTTAACTAGCCTGGCAAAGTCAGCAACCACACTATGTGCTCTTGGTTATCCAACTTCAGACTACCAAGAGTTAATCGAGTCTCCTTTTGCTTAGGAATTGAAGGACAGGTCCCAACAAAATGTCCCTTTTTCCCACAAAAAAAATACGCCTTTTTTCTTGCAAATCTTCAGGGAGATGTATGATGCAGAGATACGCCCTAACTGCATGGGTTCCTCCACCTAGCCCAGTACTGGTACACCCCTAGACTGCTCCCCCTGCAGAGGTACACAACCCCGACCAGAAGGCCTCGGAGAAGGTGGTATCACTCGTCTATCCCAAAGGCATCTCTGAAGACGTATGGCCAACGGCATGGCAGCCTCCAAGGACTGAGGGGTTTCAGGTATCTTTCAACCTTTCAGAAAGCCCCTCACAAAATTGACTTCTAAGGGCTGAGTCATTCCATTTGGAATCCGTTGCCCATATACAGAATTCCGAATTGTACATTTACACTAACCGACTCAGCCAAGGCGACTCGGTCAGGGTCATCATAGATGAGGGACAGAGCCTCAAAAAAAACCTCCAAAGACTGGAGACAAACCAAGTCCTGGGGTAAAGAAAACGCCCACGACTGAGGATCTCCCTGCAGTAGAGAGATCACAATTCCAATCCGTTGCTCCTCATTTCAGGAGGAATAAGGACGAAGTTCAAAATACAATTTGCATGCCTCCTTGAATACAAAAAACTTGTCCCTACCTCCAGAATACCTGTCCGGGAGGGCAACCTTGGGTTCAGGCTGGGCAGGCCTACATGCAGAGACCCAACATTGGCAACCTGAAGCCACCTATGCTGCTGTTTAACATTACAGCGGAGGTCATTCACCTCCAGAAACAGAGAGCGTAACTGCTCTGCGAGCTCTGCAACTGAACCCAAACCAGGGGAGAAAGGAAAAAAAAAAGGCCCACGCCCAAAAACACACAGAGAAAAAAAGTGTCTTTTTTTTTTGTTTTTTTTTTCCTTTTCAAAATGTGCTTGGCCAGCGATAATGTCATGCAAAGTGTGGAAAGACTTAGTGCAACACAAAGGGAAGAGAAAAAGAGAGCCCAGACTCTAGGGAAAGGGGGGAGTGGAAACCTCCTAGTCTGGTCTAATGTCATCCCATCTCCCCTATCGACCCTATATTGGCTCTTCACCAATCGCCGCACGCGTACCTCGCTCTGTCCTTCCCTGGCGTTAGACTCAGGCTAGGGAAGGGAGGAGATGAGCAGTAGTCGATCCCCACAGAACACTAAAGGCAACAAGGGATGACAAACAGGGGAAATTGTTTAGCTTTAGACAACTCCAGACAAATGCGCACACGTACTCAGGCACCAGAGAGGAAGCAGTACTGCTCTTGCAAAAGCCTTCACAAGAAGTAAATGAATATTGCCAGTACCTCCCTATGATACACAGCAGGTATTTATACACCCAGAGCAGGGAGTTATTTAACAAGAGGAAGTTAGCCGCTAGGTCCTAGAGAGGCTGGGTGCCCACGTAGCGTTTTTCAAGCGTTTATGCTGCGGAATTTCCGCAGCATAAACGCTTGTTAAACGCTAGGTAATCCGCACCCCATGGTCCCCAATGGGATTCCGCATGTTCTATGCACATGATGCGGATTTTTCCGCAGCGTTTATGCTGCGTACAAAAATCCGCAGCATGTCATTTAATTTTGCGGAAGCGCAGCGGAACTCCCGCCATTGACTTGCATTGAGATGCATAGAAACCGCGACTGTACATTTGTACAAGCGGCTTCTATGCGTCTCTATGTGCGGATGGTACCCAGTTCTGGAGGAGAGAAGACTCTCCTCCAGACCTGGGTACCATTTTACCTGTAAAAAAAAGAATAAAATAACAAATAAAGTTATGTTCACCTGTCCGGCGTCTTCTCTCTGAATGCCGGCATCGCTTGAGGACCTGCGGTGACGTCACAGTCATGTGACCGCAGGCCCTTCACCGCTCTGTCTCGCGATATGCCGGCAGCCGGGAACCAGACATGAACGAGCGCTGCAGCCACGCCGGGGCCTCGGGGGTGAGTATAGCTTTATTTGTTTTAATTTTTACGGTTCACACTGTATAAATCCATGCTGGTTGCAAGGATTTATACAGTGTGACCTAGTTGTCAAGCACTTTCCAAGTGATGCTATCGCCTGGAAAGCGCTTGTCAATCTGCATGCGGAAACGCATGTGAATCCGCATGTGGATCCGCATGTATTCTGCAGGAAAAACGCATGCACAATCTGCATGCGTTTTTTCTGCCAGGGAGATGCAGAAATGCTGCAGAAATTTTCTGCTTCATTTCTGCATCGTGGGCACATAGCCAGACAGTCTGTAAGATGTCTGTAATGCCAAAAGTAGAGATCTCCTGCAGCCAACTGCAGGGCGACTGTCTGCCACTTCTGACACACCCGTGACAATAAGAGACCCACTCCTTAATAATGGGAACAACAAAGCATAGCCGGCTGACGGCTGTCTAACAATAGTAAGGGCAAAGTGAAGGCCTTGTAAAAATAGGCTTTGCGACTTTCAGAGTACCTCCTTCATAAATGAAACAGGATTTGTCTTATCATGTCTTAAACACCATATGGCCAGATAAGGTAGTAAAATGTTAAAATCACATTTACTGATGTATGTATTTTTCATTGTTGAAAGCAATGCAAAAGTGCAAAAATGCATTAAAAACGCTATGTGTGAACATAGGCCAACGTTTGGTGGAGCATTTGTGTTTTTGCTTTACATACAAGTCATTACCCTGGAAAGAATGTTCCTTACCATTTTTTCAAGGAAAGTCCATTTTGGCTTAGTTTTTGTATGTTTTATTCTCAGTCAGTAAAAGTGGAGTAAAAATGTTAACAGCAGTGACCAGGGAGTCAATGCTTCCAGAGGTCTTCCCCATGCTGTTTCCATAACAATTCAGCACTGTTTCCACCGATTTGGCCAATTTTTCGGCCCCCTTCAGAACTCCGGGGGAACCGCCGGAAAAATGCTCGAGTTTCCCACTGAATAACATTGGGCTGCTTGTGTTGACCATCCGAGCATTACGATTTGCCTGACCTTAGCAACGAGCACCTGAGCATTTTAGTGTTCTCTCATCACTGATTAACGCCGTTCACTTAATGGTAATCTGTTGGTGATATGTTGACTCTGCTCTACAGGCCAGTTTACTTATGAGATTCCAAATTTACATAGATTTTTCATTTACTACTTAAAAATAAAACAAAAAACTTTACAATAACCCTTCAGAAACCTGTGGTTGTACTACATGGAGGGCCGATGGTCAACAGAACTGAGGACCACTATGTAGTAGTCAGTTAAATGTCACTGTCACACTTGACATTGGCACTAAAGAAGTTCAAACTAATGTGATCAACTGTGAAGCTAGGTATACACAGCATTTGTGTTCACTGGTAGGTGCATGCCCTCAAGAGGTATATGTCTGACATTGGCCACGGTCAGGATGAGTGTCAAGGCATCTATCCGCTATAGAAGCTGACTAAGGAAAACCTATATTACATAGTAAACCCTCCTTTGCTGTGGCATTCTGTGTAGGAAGGCACATCCCACTGCGCTTCCTTTACAATAAACAAATGGTATGCAGAAACTTTCTCCTCCATAATGAGCCTGAAAGAAGCCTTTTTTAGTCTCTTTCTTTTGAATAGGGGACTCTGGGAATGTTACAGCATGTCACGGAATGCAACAAGCCAAGTGAACAGACACAAGGTTTAACTAGCCTGGCAAAGTCAGCAACCACACTATGTGCTCTGCTAATGGTTCAAAGTAGGCCATCGCTGTCGAGATGTCCATCTGTTCTCAAAGCTAAAGGTTCCTCAGCATGAGGAAAAACTGAAAGTCAGAAAAATTGTTTTCCGTTCCATAAGGTTGATCCAGAGTCGGTATTCTGACCGAGACCAGAAACCATAAATGGTGTAAAAGCTGAACACCACATCCAGTTGTCAAAACCTGCCAGGACGGTTTGAAAGGATCACTGGCAATGTAAGTAGGGGGGAGATATGCATCACGCAGATTGCTATCTCCCGTAATGTGAAAACCATTTGACTCCAGCATGTTATTTGCTCAGAGGGGTTAATCGGCCATGACAGGGATGGATCTTTTTTGTGAGTGGCTGTTAGGCTATGTGCCCATGATGCAGAAATGCTCCGGAATGCCATCAAGCAGCAGAGCGACGTGTGGTTTGTGCCAGCGAATCTCCAGCCAGGCATGGTAGTGTGTGACAATGGCCGAAATCTGGTGGCAGCTCTGGGCCTAGGCAACCTCACTCACATCCCATGTCTGGCACATATGCTCAACTTGGTCGTGCAGAGTTTTTTGAGGGACTATCCGGATCTTGATGCACTGCTTCACAAGGTCCGCATAGAGTGCGCTCACTTGCGGCGTTCCAGCAATGCAAGATCACGCATTGCAGCTCTGCAGCGCCGATTACGTCTTCCGGAACATCGCATCATATGTGACCTACCCACCAGGTGGAATTCAACGTTACATATGTTGGAGAGGTTGTGTGAGCAGCAGGCAGCAGTAATGGAGTACCAGCTGCAGCAGGCGCAAACAAGTTGCAGTGCGCGCCGTTCACACTTCACCACCACTGAGTGGGCCTCTATGAAGGACATTTGCCACGTTTTGCATGCCTTCGATTATTCCACGCGGATGGTGAGTGCAGATGATGCACTAGTCAGCATGACTATCCCCCATATCTGCCTGCTTGAAAAAACACTGCAAGCACTAAGGGACGAGGTTTTGGAAGAGGTGGAGGATGAGGAGTCACAAATGCCATCTGCTTCTCTACAGTTTGCGCAACGTGGTTCCTCACAAAGGCCTAGGCAGGGGACACTCTGTGAGGAGGATGAGGAGGAGTCAATGGATGAGGAAGACATCTGTCCAGAGGAGGGAGGTACACAATGCTCTAGTAGTCAGTATCTAGAGCGAGGGTGGGGTGATGCAGAGCAGGCAGAGATCACGCCTCAAGCAGGGGACAGCGTTTCTTGGCCAGTTGGCAGTCTGCAGCACTGTCACGCTGTCTCTGTATACTGGAGGTAGGGGGCCTAAGCTGACCCTAAGCTGGGGCCCTGACTAATCCCTCAACCTGGAGGTACTGTTAAAGGTACAGAGGTCCAGGCCGCCAACGTAACCCCTACCTCCTGAGGATCCCTGCACCTAAGTAATCTAGTCCTGAGAAGGACCCCGATCACAACAAAAGGGGACAAGTAATAATATGCCCACACACAGTACTTAGACGAACGAGACAGTACAAGGGAAAAACCAAAACCACCTTGCATACAAAAACTACACAACTACAACAGAGGGAACACCAACGGGAAAGGAGATAAATGATAAAGCGAGGAAGGGAAAAAACACTCCAAATACACTTATCTCTGAAACTCCAAAAACCACGATCCGCTCTGTTAGTCTGCATGAAATGCTTTCACCGACACTTCCCTAACAGACCAGCAGGCATTTGAAGGAGTCTCACTACAGCAGCATTGATTGCAGCTGGGCGAGGCTGGACCTCGTCTAGCACAGAGAGAGAGAGAATTAACTCCCTCACTGCCGAAAAACACAAAGCACCAAAAAGTCAGCTGCGAGAAGTCAGGCTGTGTAATCGTGACGATCTTCGTGACGACACACCCGTGACAGTACCCCCCCTTCTACGAGGGGCCTCCGGACCCTCAGGGCCAGGTTTATCCGGGTGAGTCGTGTGGAAGGCCCGAACTAATCGGTCTGCGTTAATATCCGATGCAGGAACCCACATCCTCTCCTCAGGACCATACCCTTTCCAATGAACCAGGTACTGAAGGGACCGGCGATTAAAGCGTGAATCGATGACCCTCGATACCTGGAACTCCAAGTTACCCTTGACCACCACTGGAGGGGGAGGTAAAGGTGACGGTACCACCGGCGCCACATACCTCTTAAGCAACGATCTGTGGAACACGTTGTGAATTTTAAACGTAGGGGGGAGGTCAAGACGGAATGCCACCGGATTAATAATAGAACTGATTCTGTACGGCCCGATGAACCTGGGACCCAGTTTCCAGGAGGGAACCTTAAGTTTTATATTCCTGGTAGACAACCATACCCGATCGTTCACACTTAGGTCCGGACCAGACACTCTCCTCCTATCAGCCATACGTTTGTATCGGTTCCCCATAGTATTCAGATTCTTCAGCACCCCTCTCCATACTGAAGCGAGTGATGAGGAAAAACGTTCCTCCTCAGGAACCCCCGAAGAGCCCCCCCTACTGAAAGAACAAAACTGGGGGTGAAAACCATATGCCCCAAAAAACGGGGACTTACCAGTGGACTCGCACCGCCTATTATTAAGAGCAAACTCTGCCAGAGGTAAGAAAGAAGCCCAGTCCTCCTGGTTCTCTGACACAAAACACCGGAGATATGTCTCCAAGCTCTGGTTCATACGTTCCGTCTGACCATTGGTCTGAGGATGAAAAGCCGATGAGAACGACAAATGCATCCCCCGCCGTGCACAAAACGCCTTCCAGAACTTGGACACAAACTGAGACCCCCGATCAGACACCACCTCGGAGGGTACCCCGTGAAGCCTCACAATCTCTCCAATGAACACCTGCGCAAGAGTTTTAGCATTAGGGAGAGCCGGAAGAGCGATAAAATGTGCCATCTTGCTGAACCTGTCCACTACAACGAGTATGACTGTTTTACCCGAAGACTGAGGGAGGTCCGTAATAAAGTTCATAGACAGATGAGTCCAAGGACGCTCCGGGATTTTCAAAGGTAAGAGGGCCCCAGACGGACGGGTATGTGAGGTCTTAGAGCGCGCACAAACCCCACAGGATGCGACAAAAGTTACCACCTCCTTATGTAAGTTAGGCCACCAAAACCGACGCGAGAGGAGATCCACAGTTGCTCTACTCCCCGGGTGTCCTGCAAAAACTGAGTTATGGTGTGCCTCGATCACCTTTTGTCGCAACTGATCTGGAACAAACAGTCTCCCCGGAGGTCCAACAGGGGCGTCCCCCTGAGCCTCCAATACCTCCTCCTCAAGCTCAGAGCATACTGCCGAAACCACCACCCCCTCCTGAAGGATAGGAATCGGGTCGTCCGTATTCCCGGCCCCAGGGAAACTACGAGATAAGGCATCCGCCTTTACATTTTTTGACCCAGGACGATATGTAACGACAAAATTAAACCTGGTAAAAAACAATGACCACCTAGCTTGTCTGGGATTCAGACGTTTCGCGGACTCCAGATATAGCAGGTTCTTGTGATCGGTGATGACGGTGACCGGATGGACTGCCCCCTCCAAAAAATGGCGCCACTCCTCAAAAGCTAACTTAATGGCCAAGAGTTCCCTATTGCCGACATCGTAATTACTCTCAGCGGACGACAATTTTTTAGAGAAAAAGGCGCACGGATGCCACTTACCAGGGGACGAACCTTGTGACAATACTGCTCCCACCCCTACCTCGGAAGCGTCTACCTCTACAATGAATGGCTGTGACGCATCAGGTTGAATGAGTATGGGTGCCGAGGCAAAACATTTTTTCAAGGAGGAGAATGCTTGACAAGCCTTGTCAGACCACCTAGAAAAATCCGTCCCCTTTTTAGTCATGTCTGTGAGAGGCTTAACCATGGACGAGAAATTACGAATAAACTTCCGGTAATAATTAGCAAACCCCAAGAAACGTTGTAGTGCCTTAAGATTCTCTGGCCGATCCCACTCAAGAACTGCCCGCACTTTCCCAGGGTCCATACGAAAACCGGACGCTGAAACCAGGAAGCCTAAAAACTGGAGTTCCTGTACGGCGAACACACACTTTTCCCATTTGGCATACAGTTTATTATCCCGCAAGATCTGTAACACCTGCCTAACGTGCTCCTGATGAGACACCAGATCCGGCGAGTAAATTAAGATATCATCCAGATATATGACAACAAACTGTCCCACCAGGCGGCGAAAAATGTCATTAACAAAGTGTTGGAACACCGCCGGGGCATTAGTCAGACCGAATGGCATGACAAGGTTCTCATAATGCCCCTCCGGAGTGTTAAACGCCGTCTTCCACTCATCCCCCTCCTTCATCCTAATCAGATTGTACGCCCCCCTGAGATCCAACTTAGAGAACCATTTGGCGCCCACGATCTGATTAAAGAGATCGGGAATAAGTGGGAGCGGATACGGATCTCGGACCGTAATCCGATTAAGTTCACGGAAATCCAGGCAAGGGCGTAGGCCTCCATCTTTCTTCTTAATAAAGAAGAACCCCGCAGCCACCGGTGAAGATGAAGGTCTAATATGCCCCTTAGCCAGACTTTCTGAAATATAATCCTTCATGGCCTGCCTCTCAGGACCAGAAAGGTTATACAACCTAGCTTTAGGTAACTTGGCCTCAGGGAGCAGTTTTACAGAACAGTCATACTCGCGATGAGGAGGTAGTTCCTGACACCCTTTCTCCGAGAATACATCCTCAAAGTCCGCCAGAAATGGAGGTAAGACCCAAGGAGTAACCGCACCGATGACCGTGTTCATGCAGTTTTTATTACAGAATTTACTCCATTGGCTTATCTCTCTGGTTTGCCAATTAATAACCGGGTTATGCTTAGTTAACCAAGGAAGGCCCAACACTATAGGAGTGGGAAGACCCTCCAACACGTAGCAAGACAACAGTTCTTTATGTATCGCCCCCACTTGAAGTTTTACGTCATGCACAGCTTGCAAAAAACTTCCCTGACCGAGAGGCCTGGCATCGATCGAGAATATGGGGATGGGTTTAGCCAACTCACTCAATCGCATACCTTGAACCCGGGCAAACCGAGCATCAACCAGATTAGCCCCGGCCCCACTATCCAGAAGAACAGATATCCTCTCAGTTCTCGTACCCACCACCACCTCCGCCGGTACGAGAAACTGAGACGAACCTAGGGACGAAATACCTACTCCCAGATTGCCGTCCACCGCACAACCTGGGATCAACAGTTTTCCGACGACTCTTCACTCTGCAAGGGACGGGACGGACACCCCCCAATAAAATGTCCCTTTCTCCCGCAGAAGAAACACGTTCCTGTCTTATGGCGCACCACCGGTCCCCTCCCCCGAAATGATGTCCCTCCTGATTGCATAGGCTCCTCTGGACTGACCAGGGGAACCACCATATGAGGGGACCTTGTAGAAGGTGGAGTCATCACAGGGGGCGGAGTTGCCCCGCACCTCTCCCGAAGCCGTCTGTCAACGCGAATAGCAAGGGCCATAGCGGCTTCCAGTGACACGGGAGAGTCATACTGTGCCAACACATCCTGTAATTTGTCGGATAAACCTTGACAAAACTGGCTCCTAAGAGCCGGGTCATTCCACTGGGTGTCCGTGGCCCACCTACGGAACTCCGAACAGAATTCCTCCGCCGGACGATCTCCCTGCTGGATCCTACGTAACTTAGACTCAGCAAGGGAGATCCGATCTGGGTCATCATACACGAGTCCCAGAGCAGCGAAAAACCTATCCACTGACTGAAGAGCTGGGGAGCCCGGGGGAAGAGAGAACGCCCAAGATTGAGGGTCCCCTTGTAGGAGCGAGATGACAATTCCCACCCTTTGATCTTCACTCCCCGATGACCGAGGCCGCAGCCGAAAGTACAACTTGCATGCCTCCCGGAAAACAAAAAACTTGTCCCGCCCCCCAGTGAACCTGTCAGGGAGAGCTACTTTAGGTTCTGGTCCGGCTTGCTCCTGAGGACACAAAACCTTGGACCTAACGTCCGCCAGCTCCATGGACAAACTCTGCAACTGCCGAGCTAGACCGGCTACTGGATCCATGGTAGCTGGAGAAAAACTAAGTGGATCGGTGAAAATGTCACGCTGTCTCTGTATACTGGAGGTAGGGGGCCTAAGCTGACCCTAAGCTGGGGCCCTGACTAATCCCTCAACCTGGAGGTACTGTTAAAGGTACAGAGGTCCAGGCCGCCAGCGTAACCCCTACCTCCTGAGGATCCCTGCACCTAAGTAATCTAGTCCTGAGAAGGACCCCGATCACAACAAAAGGGGACAAGTAATAATATGCCCACACACAGTACTTAGACGAACGAGACAGTACAAGGGAAAAACCAAAACCACCTTGCATACAAAAACTACACAACTACAACAGAGGGAACACCAACGGGAAAGGAGAAAAATGATAAAGCGAGGAAGGGAAAATACACTCCAAATACACTTATCTCAGAAACTCCAAATACCACGATCCGCTCTGTAAGTCTGTATGAAATGCTTTCACCGACACTTCCCTAACAGACCAGCAGGCATTTGAAGGAGTCTCACTACAGCAGCATTGATTGCAGCTGGGCGAGGCTGACCTCGTCTAGCACAGAGAGAGAGAGAATTAACTCCCTCACTGCCGAAAAACACAAAGCACCAAAAAGTCAGCTGCGAGAAGTCAGGCTGTGTAATCGTGACGATCTTCGTGGCAACACACCCGTGACAGTCCGTATAAAAAAAGCCGCAGACTTGTCAGGTATTTTTGCGCAGCACTCACAAAATGCGTTCTGCAAACTGATGACACACGGATGACAACTGTGCATCATCTGCGTGACACGTACCGGCGCCTGGGAATCAGCGGTACAGTTCGCGCTGATCCCCAGCAGCGGCCGCTGCTGGAAGGGGCTCTCATCATTGTCCCCTGCTTGCGCTGAGATCAGCGCGAGCAAGAGACAATGTTAAGAGTTGTAGGCAGCCCCGTCAACAACGAGTGTAAAATGAAGAATAAAATTAAAAAAAACACTTATACTCACCTTACACATTATGCCCTGAAGCCCAAGTCACCTGTAATATAAAAAACAACCATAATACTCACTTGTCCGACAAACTGCCCCACACCGTAATCAACATCTACGATCACTGATTTACAACCTGAATGGTGCCAAGATGCGACCGTGCAGGCTGTAAGTCAGGTCACAATGACCTGCTGAGAGCGCATCTTCAGTGACAAGCGATGAAATCATAGAGGTTTTAAACATTTTAGAGTTTTACGTTTCCAAACTCTCGCATCCGAGCTTGCCTGGAACAACGAGGCCCTGGTGTCCACCTTCTGGGGAGGTCTTTCCGGTCGGATCAAGGATGAGCTAGCCGGTCGTGACATCCCTTCCACCCTGGACGACCTGGTATCATTAACTACCCGGATTGACATCCGTTTTCAGGAACGTGCAAAGGAGACTACCCGGAAGAGAAGATTTCCGCCTCTCGCTCATGTATTCCAAAAGCCTGCCTCTCAACCAGCATTTCCCCGGGCATGTTCGCCTGAGCCCATGCAAATTGACCAAACCAAGATGGTCAAGTCTCGCCAGGAGATGCGCCGTGCCGAGGTGAGTTGCTTCTACTGTGGCAGTAAAGAGCATCTGACCAATCCTGCCCGGTGAGGCCGGGAAACTCCAGTGTCTAGGACCGCTTGGAGAGGTCATCCTAGGCAAGTGTAAATCCTCTCTGTACTTGACTCTGTCCTTTTCTGTTTCCAGTGGTGAGACCCGCTTCTTCGAGATTGCCCATCTGGATTCCGGAGCCGCTGGGAATTTCATTCAACAGGCTGTTGTGGAGCGGTATCAGATTCCTACTGTACGTCTGGCTGAACCGTTGGCGGTTGCCTCCGTGGATGGGAGGCTTCTTCTGGAGACCATATTACTCGTCACAGAGCCTGTAACCCTTCAGGTGGGAATGCTGCACTCAGAGAAGATCTCCTTTCATGTGCTGTCCAGTCTCTCTCACCCCCTCTTGCTTAGTCTTCCCTGGTTACAAAGACATGAGCCCATCCTGAATTGGAGATCTGGTGAAATGCCATGAGTCCTGCTTGGATCCGGTTCGTCCAGCTCGACCCCCGTCTACTCTGGCTAATCTACCTGGTCTGCCGGCACCCTACTGGTCCTATGCTGACGTCTTCGACAAAAAGGAAGCAGAGACTCTACCACCTCATAGGAGGCATGATTGCCCCATCAACCTGGTACCTGGTGCTTCTCCTCCCCGCGGGCGTATCTACCCCTTGTCGCTGGCTGAGACCCGGATTATGTCTGAATACATAGAGGAGAATCTTGCTAGGGGATTTATCCAGAAATCCACCTCTTCGGCTGGAGCAGGATTCTTCTTAGTCAAGAAGAAAGACGGCTCTCTACGTCTCTGTATCGATTACAGGGGTCTTAACCAGATTACCATCAAAAATAAGTACCCCCTGCCTCTCATCTCGGAGCTGTTCAACCGCCTTAAAGGCGTAAAGATCTTCACCAAGCTTGATCATTGTGGGGCATACAATTTAGTCCGGATCCACCAGGGAGACGAGTGGAAGACGATATTCAACATCCGGGATGGTCACTACAAATACCGCGTAATGCCCTTTGGTCTCTGTAATGCTCCAGCCATCATCCAGGAGCTGGTTAACGACATCTTCCGTGATCTCCTGTATTCTTGCATGGTGGTGTACCTGGACGATATCTTGGTCCTCTCTCCGGATCTGCCCTCACACCGGAGGGATGTCCGTCAGGTTCCACTAATGCTCCGGCAGAATCGCCTATACGCTAAATTCGAGAAATGCCTCTTTGAGCAGACCTCTCTACCATTCCTGGGCTATATTATCTCCGAGACTGGTCTGCGGATGGATCCCGAGAAGGTCTCTGCCGTCTTAAAGTGGCCCCGACCGGAGGGGTTGAAAGTGATTCAGCGATTCCTGGGCTTCACAAATTATTACCGCCTCTTCATTCCTCATTTCTCCTCCCAAACTGCTCCTATCTCCGCGCTCACCCGTAAAGGAGCAAATCCCAGGGAATGGACTTCCGAAGCGGAGGAGGCCTTCGTCTCCCTAAAACAAGCCTTCTCCTCCGCTCCTGTGCTACACCGCCAGGATTGCAACAAGCAGTTCTTCCTGGAGGTTGATGCATCCTCCTCCGGAGCCGGAGCGATGCTCACCCAGAAATCCTCGTCCGGGAGAATGGTAACCTGTGGCTTCTTCTCCAAGCTCTTCTCCTCATCTGAGCGCAATTACTCCATAGATCGTGAGCTGCTGGCCATCAAATTAGCGCTGGAGGGTTGCTCTGCACCAGGTGGTCATCTACACTGACCACAAAAACCTCGCTTATTTGCAGAACGCCCAAAGATTAAATCCGCGTCAGAACAGGTGGTCTCTATTCTTTGCCAGATTCTGCTTCACTCTGCATTACCGCCCGGCGGACAAGAACATTAAAGCTGACGCTCTATCCCACTCATTCTTGTCTTCTGACCAAGAGGAGGAGCCTCTACATATTATCAACCCCTCCAAAGTAATGACTGTGGCTCCGTTTGACCTGTCTCATCTTCCACCCGGTAAGACCTTTGTAGCGGTTCCAGTTCGTAAGAAGGTTCTACTCTGGGGCTAGTCATCCAAACTAGTCGGTCATGTTGGCCAGAGGACGATCTTTCTGCTCATCGCCCGACATTACTGGTGGCTTTCCCTGCTCAAGGATATTGCGGACTTCGCGGCTTGTTCCTCCTGTGCCCGTAACAAGGTTCCCAGGCACCTTCCATCCGGCCATCTTCTTCCTCTTCCCGTGCCTTCCACTCCATGGCAACACATTGCAATGGACTTCATTATGGAACTCCCTGTTTCTGCCGGTTGTACGGTCATTTGGGTGGTCGCTGACCGCTTTTCTAAAATGGCCCACTTCATCCCTCTGCCTGGTCTTCCATCTGCATCTGTGCTGGCTAAGGACTTCATCCATCACATTTTTCGTCTCCAGGCCTACCCCTCCACATTGTGTCTGATCGCGGGGTTCAGTTCACTTTGCGCTTCTGGAAAGCTACGTGTAAGCTGCTGGATGTCTCCTTGGATTTCTCCTCTGCTTAGCATCCTCAGTCCAATGGTCAAGTGGAATGTATCAACTAGGTCCTTACCAGCTTTCTTCGGCACTTTGTCAACGCTCACCATAACGATTGGGTTGAGCTCCTGCCCTGGGCCAAGTTCTTTTATAATAACCATGAGAGCGAGTCTTCCTCTAAATCTACGGTCAACATCCCCGGATTCCGTTTCCCGTCTCCTCTTCAGTGGACAATCCTGCCGCGGAGTCTCTGGTCAGCGAATTTTCAGCTATTTGGGAAGACACTAGATCTGCACTTCTTCAGTCCTCCGAGCGGATGAAGAAACATGCTGATAAGAGACGTCTGGATCTGCCTCTATTCCGTCCGGGAGACAAGGTCTGGCTCTCCTCCAAATATGTTCGTCTCAAGATACCTTCTTATAAGTTGGGTCCGCGGTTCATCGGTCCATTCAAGGTTCTGAACCAAATCAAGCCCGTGGCTTGCAAGCTGAAACTCCCAGTCACCTTAAGGATTCCCAACTCCTTTCATGTATCTCTCCTCAAACCTGTTGTCCTTAATTTTTTCTCTGACGATCCAGGTACCGTTCCAGCTCCAGTCTCTGCTGAGGACGTCTTTGAGGTAGAAAACATTTTGGCCACCAAGAGGGTAAGAGGAAAGACTTTCATTCTTGTGGATTGGAAGGGGTTTGGCCCTGAGGAGAGGTCTTGGGAACCCAGGGAGAACATTCATGCCCCTCATCTTCTTAAAAAATTTCTTGCGGGCCTAAAGAAGAGGGGGCGTAAAGGGGGGGGTACTGTAGCATAGGCGTCTCTGCCTCCTCCCGGGCAGGGACGCCGTTCCCCTCACCGCCGCGGTCCAGGTCCGGCGTCCTCCTGCTCCTGTGGCACGCACCGTGCACAGCTTCCCAGGCTCTGTGCTTAGGACGTGCGTGCGAGCGCGCCCTCGCTCTTAAAGGGGCCGCACGCGCCATCCTATAGAGTCCCCGGCCAATGGCCAGAGGACTGCCCCTATATAAGGCACCTCCTCCAAAATGTTATCTGTTGTGCCCGCCAGCCAGCTTACCTGGAGCACCTGCCTGTAACCTGCCGTGCCCGCCAGCCTGCCTACACAGAGCACCCATCTGGCCACCTGCCGAACCAGCCTGCTTAGCTACCCGGACCACCCGTCAGCCTTCCTGCCATGATCATCCACTGTACCGGTCAGTTCTTGCTTTCTGACCCGTGGAAGTCACCTGCTCTCACACAAGGTCGGTCCCAGAGTGGCACCTGGTCCACCTGCCCGGTCCCTCACTGGTTCACGGAGTCGATTGAGCCACCGTGCGACCTTGGTCAGGCCGAGTAGGCACTTAGTCACGACCCTTTGGTCCCTCCTTGCACCGAAGCATAGAGGTTCCACCACCCGGACCCATAACACTCTCTTCCCATTGAAAAAAATAAAGTTGAATCCAAAATGTCTGACTTCAAAATGGCCGCCATGGTCACCACCCATCTGGAAAAGTTTCCCCCCTCCCATATACTAATGTGCCACAAAAAAGAAGTTGATATCACCAAACATTCCCATTTACTTTAGGTGTATCCATATAAATGGCCCATCCTGTATATCACTGCACAATGTTGCTCTACTGTGTCCTGTTTGGTTTTTACACCTTCCACCATTTATTCTAGTTTCAATTTATGTGAGACCCCCTATACTCACTTATTTTCATATACAGGTGCATCTCAGTAAATTAGAATATCATCAAAAAATTAATTTATTTCAGTTCAATACAAAAAGTGAAACTCATATATTACATAGAGTCATTGCAAACTGAGTGATCTATTTCAAGTGTTTATTTCTGTTAATGTTGATGATTATGGCTTACAGCCAATGAAAACACAGAAGTCATTATCTCAGTAAATTAGAATACTTTATAACAACAGCTTGAAAAATGTTTTTAAATCCGAAATGTTGGCCTACTGAAATGTATGTTCAGTAAATGCCCTCAATACTTGGTCTGTGCTCCTTTTGCATCAATTTTTGATGATAATCTAATTTTAATCCATGATGGTGCAGTGTGTTGCTAATGGTAATGTTTGAGACTGTGGTCCCAGCTCTCTTCAGGTCATTGACCAGGTCCTCCTGTGCAGTTCTCGGCTGATTCCTGACCTTTCTCAGAATCATCCTTACCCAATGATGCGAGATCATACATTGTGATTTACTGGTTTTTATTTTCAGATTTTGTCTCTCAGTGAAGTGTACCTACGATAAAATTACAGTCCTCTCCCTTCTTTGTAGGTGGGAAAACTTGCAAAATCTGCAGTGCATCAATTACTTATTTTCCCCACTGTATACCAGGAAGGGGGGCCATATATACCATGATGAGGATCATATATACCAGAATGGGGGCCACATATATACCTGAATGGAAATCATATATATCTGCATTTATAAATGACACACTTTATGATATTCAATGCATTAATTATATTATATTTTTATTGTATTAAATTATTTTCCATTTCATATTGTTTTTCTGTATTTGTCACTATAGATATTATCATTAAAGGGAATCTGTCACCCCCCTGGGACTTTTCAGACCTCTACTATGGGCATACAGGTTATAGAAAAGTAAGTCTATACATACCTGTATGACCCATAGTAGAGGTCTGATTGCAGAGAAAAGTTTTTTATTCAGTTCTGTTTTGCACAGGTTTGGTGTCCGGGGGACGCCAAGAAATCCCTGTCTATCTCTTTTTTATTGCCCTAAATCCCCGCCTATATGCTTAGTTATCATATTCCCCCCTCCCCTGCATGTCACAGGGCCCTGTTACGTGCACTGCACTCCCTGACTTCCCGCTGCTCACATAGGGTGCTTTGCTTCCTCCCGGACCCGTCTCTCCATGCACTGCGCTGCACGGTTCTATTGTGCATGCCCCGGGGAGTCACTGTCACTTCCCAGCGCCTGCGCAGTAGAACTGTGTGGCGCAGAGCACACAGACGGGGCGGGGATGAAGCAAAGCGCGCTTTATGTGAGAGGCGCTTTGCGCATGCCCGGGGCGTGCGACGTGCAGGGGAGGTGGGAATATGATAACTAAGCATATAGGCGGGGATTTAGGGCAATAAAAAAGAGATAGACGGGGATTTCTTGGCGTCCCCCGGACACCAAGCCTGTGCAAAACAGAATTGAATAAAAAACTTTTCTCTGCAATCAGACCTCTACTATGGGCCATACAGGTATGTATAGATTTACTTTTCTATAACCTGTATGCCCATAGTAGAGGTCTGAAAAGTCCCAGGGGGGGTGACAGATTCCCTTTAATATGTATTTTATTTATGGCAATATTCAGGGTCGGACCGGCCTGGCGGGATATTGGGGAAATCCCCGGTGGGCCCCGATGAGAGAGTGAGAGAATTAGTTACAGGGGCCCTTTATAAGTGCGGGCCTTTTAAAAGCACGACCGAAGATGTAGCGTCACGTGCACATTACATTCAGCGGTGACAGTAGGCCCGCTGCAGTGACGCGCATACTTACATGATCTGGATAGGAGGAGGACGCAAGTTGCTGTTCTTTGTGGGCGGTGATACGCACCGCTCTCTGCTTTCGCTCTGCCTCAGCTGCCTGTAATGCTACCTGGCAGTGGTGTGGTGTCAGGTGACAAGCCGATGATGCTCTCTGCTCTCCCTGCTCCCAGGCCGGCTTCTGACACCGACCTTGCTCTCCTGTCCCGGCTCCTGCTTTTGGCCTTGTAAGTTGTAACACTGGCGGCGGCATCTGCGCGCCACTTTCTTCTCTTCTGCTCTCGGCCTTGTTGTAACACCGGCTCCAGGCTGGGTATGTGGACACCGGCACCGGCGCACCACCCTCTTCTCTCCTGCTCACGGCCTTGTAAGGGCAGCTCCGGGTATGTGGTGACCCGCACTCTGCGCTTGACTCTAACCAAGGCTGGAAACAAGGTTGCAGGCAGGCCTAGGCTACAGCTCTCCCTGCTTTTCAAGTGCAGTTTTCTGAGTGACTGTTCCCATCCAGCATTGGCCAACAAACAATAATATCATTTATACATTATGCATTGCACTCTAGGCCTCTTATATGAAATATAGATCACCGTCTTGGCCTCTCATATGACATACACAGTCTGTATATGTCATATAGGAGGCCAAGAGTGCGGTATACGACATATATGAGGCCTAGAGTGCGGGCGGCGGGTCTATATGATGTATACAACACACTCAGCCTCCTATATAAAGTATAGACTATAGGAGGCTGAGAGTGCAGTATACGTCATATATGAGGCCTAGAGTGCGGGCGGCGGGTCTATATGATGTATACAACACACTCAGCCTCCCATATGAAGTATATACTATAGGAGGCTGAGAGTGCAGTATACGTCATATATGAGGCCTAGAGTGCGGGCGGCGGGTCTATATGATCTATACAAACACTCAGCCTCCTATATAAAGTATAGACTATAGGAGGCTGAGAGTGTGGTATACGTCATATATGAGGCCTAGAGTGCGGGCGGCGGGTCTACATGATGTATACAACATACTCAGCCTCCTATATAAAGTATAGAGTATAGGAGGCTGAGAGTGCGGTATACGACATATATGAGGCCTAGAGTGCGGGCGGCGGGTCTACATGAAGTATACAACACACTCAGCCTCCTATATAAAGTATAGACTTTAGGAAGCTGAGAGTGCAGTATACGTCATATATGAGGCCTAGAGTGCGGGCGGCAGGTCTACATGATGTATACAAGGCATTCAGTCTCCTATATAAAGTTTAGACTATAGGAGGCTGAGAGTGCAGTATACGTCATATATGAGGCCTAGAGTGCGGGCGGCGGGTCTATATGATGTATACAACACACTCAGCCTCCTATATAAAGTATAGACTATAGGAGGCTGAGAGTGCGGTATATGTCACATATGAGGCCTAGAGTGCGGGCGGCGGGTCTACATGATGTATAGAACACACTCAGCATCCTATATAAAGTTTGGACTATAGGAGGCTGAGAGTGCGGTATACGTCATATATAAGGCTTAGAGTGCGGGCGGCGGGTCTATATTATGTATACAATGCACTCGGCTTTCTATATAAAGTATAGACTATAGGAGGCTGACAGTGCAGTATATGTCATATATGAGGCCTAGAGTCCGGGCGGCGGGTCTACAAGATGTATACAACACACTCAGCCTCCTATATAAAGTATAGACTATAGGAGGCTGAGAGTGCGGTATACGTCATATATGAGGCATAGAGTGCGGGCGGCAGGTCTGTATGATCTATACAACACACTCAGCCTCCTATATAAAGTACAGACTATAGGAGGCTGAGAGTGCGGTATACGTCATATATGAGGCCTAGAGTGCGGGCAGCGGGTCTATATGATGTATACAACACACTCAGCCTCCTATATAAAGTATAGAATACAGGAGGCTGAGAGTGCAGTATACGTCATATATGAGGCCTAGAGTGCGGGCGGCGGGCCTATATGATGTATTCAACACACTCAGCCTTCTATACAAAGTATAGACTATAGGAGGCTGAGAGTGCAGTATACATCAAATAAGAGGCCTACGGTGCAGGCGGCGGGTCTATATGATGTATGCAACACAATCAGCCTCCTATATAAAGTATATACTATAGGAGGCTGAGAGTGCGGTATACGTCATATATGAGGCCTAGAGTGCGGGCGGTGGGTCTACATGATGTATACAACACACTCAGCCTCATATATAAAGTATAAACTATAGGAGGCTGAGAGTGCGGTATACGTCATATATAAGGCTTAGAGTGTGGACGGCGGGTCTATATGATGTATACAACACACTCAGCCTCCTATATAAAGTATAGACTATAGGAGGCTGAGAGAGCGGTATACGTCATATATGAGGCCTAGAGTGCGGGTGGGGGTCTATATGATCTATACAACACACTCAGCCTCCTATATAAAGTATAGACTATAGGAAGCTGAGAGTGCAGTATACGTCATATATGAGGCCTAGAGTGCGGGCGGCAGGTCTATATGATTTATACAACACACTCAGCCTCCTATATAAAGTATATACTATAGGAGGCTGAGCGTGCGGTATATTTCATATATGAGGCCTAGAGTGCGGACGGCGGGTCTATATGATGTATACAACACACTCAGCCTCTTATATAAAGTATAGACTATAGGAGGCTGAGAGTGCGGTATATGTCATGTATGAGGCCTAGAGTGCGGACGGCGGGTCTACATGATGTATCCAACACACTCAGCCTTCTATATAAAGTATAGACTATAGGAAGCTGAGAGTGCAGTATACGTCATATATGAGGCTTAGAGTGTGGACGGGTCTACATGATGTATACAATGCACTCGGCCTCCTATATAAAGTATATACTATAGGAGGCTGAGAGTGCGGTATACATCATATATGAGGCTTAGAGTGCGGACGGGACTACATGATGTATACAATGCACTCGGCCTTCTATATAAAGTATATACTATAGGAGGCTGAGAGTGCGGTATATGTCATGTATGAGGCCTAGAGTGCGGACGGCGGGTCTACATGATGTATCCAACACACTTAGCCTTCTATATAAAGTATAGACTATAGGAAGCTGAGAGTGCAGTATACGTCATATATGAGGCTTAGAGTGTGGACGGGTCTACATGATGTATACAATGCACTCGGCCTCCTATATAAAGTATATACTATAGGAGGCTGAGAGTGCGGTATACATCATATATGAGGCTTAGAGTGCGGACGGGACTACATGATGTATACAACGCACTCGGCCTTCTATATAAAGTATATACTATAGGAGGCTGAGAGTGCGGTAAATGTTATATATGAGGCTTAGAGTGCGGACGGGCCTACATGATGTATATAACGCACTCGGCCTCCTATATAAAGTATAGATTATAGGAGGCTGAGAGTGTGGTAAATGTTACATATGAGGCTTAGAGTGTGGACGGGCCTATATGTTGTATATAACACGCTTGACGCGCCCCCAGGGCCGTGGGGTACTCGGCAGCCGGGCCTATGGATGCCGGTTTGGGGAATATCACGGTGGCTGGCCTGTTCCGTGACCCAGGGCGGTCAGTGAAAAGGGGGGTTTTAATTTATAGGGGATTTGTAAAGTTCGTGACGCCACCTGTGGATTGCGGCTAAAGGGAGCCGCCGCTGTGAAGCAGTCCTCTGGAGATGGTGTTCGGCAGCAGGGATGGTGTGGCTCTCCACAGGTAGAGCTAGCTCCAGGGCAGTGTAGAAAGTGTAAGTTGCGCTGGGCGTTGTAGTGCCGGGAGGGAGAGCTGGCGCAGATGAAAGATTGGACGGAGGCAGTACAGTGCAGTCATCCGAGTTTTTACTCACAGCTCTTATGACAGTTCCACTGGTGCACTGTACGGGTGCTAGCCTCCCACGTCGCGCTGCGTTCACCAGGAAGGGGTTCAGTTCTTCCTCAGGCAGTTAGGAGTACCTGACAGAAACCCACTTTCTTGTGTTCCTAGCTAGACTGTCTTCACGTTGGGTCTTTCTCCCTCCTGCCCTGCGCTTCCCCACTCTGAATCCTGCTCGGGTGCTTTGAAGTCCCTCCTGTTTCGTTGGAGTTCCCAGACCTGCTTGACCCTCACGGGGATTAGAATGAGGCTTCGGCAACTGACTATACAAGCCAGAAGCCTCCGGTTTTCCCAGCCGAGACTTAGAGTAACACGGCTGGACCAGGGGCCGGTCCCCTTCTTGTGGCCTACGATCCCTCTGTCTTCTGACAGATTCGGGGCGTATGGGTGCTGTCCTGCACCCCCTAGGATCCCTTCAACAGATCGGAGCCTACTCCCTGCTCCCCTCCTGGGCCTCTAGGACTAGGCCATACTCGTGGAGCCGAGCTCCTAAAGAGACTCTGCTCCCAGACTGTTCTTCTGAACTGTCCTCTCACTAACTGATCTGCCACCCTAAGATGACTTCCCTTTATATACCTACTTCTCCATGTGCTCCCCCTAACTTCTTCCTCCACCCACACCCAGTACTGGTTCCCCCTACCTTTGGGTTCCCCCCACTCCAGCCAGGGACAGAGCTCAGCAGAAAACACATTGCATTTTGTCCTTCCAGCTGGCATGGAGCGGTGTAGTGTTGAATGTGGGTGCTGGGGTTCCGGGCAGCACTCCCTCCTTACCTGAGAGAAGGGAGACACCACACCTCTGGTTGAGGTGCAGTACCTCTGTGGCGACTGAACCCTCAAGGGCGCCACACACTCAGCCTCCTATATGAAGTATACACTGTGTGCAGAATTATTAGGCAAGTTGTATTTTAGAGGATTATTTTTATTATTGATCAACAACTATGTTCTCAATCAACCGAAAAGACTCATAAATATCCAAGCTTAATATTTTTGGAAGTTGGAGTGGTTTTTTTTTTTAGATTTGGCTATCTTAGGAGGATATCTGTTTGTACAAGTAACTATTACTGTGCAGAATTATTAAGCAACTTAATAAAAACCAAATATAATCCCATCTCACTTGTTTATTTTCACCAGGTAAACCAATATCAGTGCACAAAATTTAGAAATAAACATTTCTGACATGCAAAAACAAAAAACAAAAAAATTAGTGATCAATATAGCCACCTTTCTTTATGATGACACTCAACAGCCTTCCATTTATAGATTCTGTCAGTTGCTTGATCTGTTTTCGATCAACATTGAGTGCAGCAGTCACCACAGCCTCCCAGACACTGTTCCGAGAGGTGTACTGTTTTCCCTCCCTGTAGATCTCACATTTTATGATGGACCACAGGTTCTCTATGGGGTTCAGATCAGGTGAACAAGGCGGCCATGTCATTATTTTTTCTTCTTTTAGATCTTTACTGGCCAGCCACGCTGTGAAGTAGTTGGATGCATGTGATGGTGCATTGTCCTGCATGAAAATCATGTTTTTCTTGAACGATATCGACTTCTTACTTACTATTGCTTGAAGAAGTTGTCTTCCAGAAACTGGCAGTAGGTCTGGGAGATGAGATTCACTCCATCCTCAACCCTAAAAGGTCCCACAAGTTCACCTTTGATGATACCAGCCCATACCAATACCCCGCCTCCACCTTGCTGGTGTCTGAGTCGGAGTGGAGCTCTCTGCCCTTTACTGATCCAGCCTCTGGCCGATCCATCTGGCCCATCAAGAGTCTCTCTCATTTCATCAGTCCATAAAACTTTTGAAAAATGAGTCTTAAGATATTTCTTGACCCATTCTTGACGTTTTATCTTATGTTTCTTGTTCAAAGGTGGTCGTTTTTCAGCCTTCCTTACCTTGGCCATGTCCCTGAGTATCGCACACCTTGTGCTTTTTGATACTCCAGTAATGTTGCAGCTCTGAAATATGGCAAAACTGGTGGCGAATGGCATCTTGGCAGCTTCACGCTTGATTTTCCTCAATTCATGGACAGTTATTTTGCGCCTTTTTTGGCCAACACGCTTCTTACGACCCTGTTGGCTATTTGCCATCAAATACTTGATTGTTTGGTGATCACTAGTGTTGAGCCACCCCCGTAGTGTTCGAGTTCGGTTCGGTTCGTCGAACACCCGTGTGTTCGCCGAACTGTTCGTCGAACTGTTCGTCGAACACCTTCGAACACCGTTAAAACCAATGGCAGGCAAACAAAAACACATAGAAACGCATAGAAAACACCTTCAAAGGTGTCCAAAAGCTGACAAACTGCTCAGAAGACACAACTAACACATGGAAAAGTGACAAGTACATATAGTCATGCGAAAAGAAAAGAGGTGGAGGAGTAAAAGGAGGGGGAGACACAGATATAGGCATGTCATGCCCTTCTAAAATCCAAAAAGTGAGAAGCCGACACGGCCAGTCCGCTCCTGCCCGTGCCACCTCCGTGTCGCCGGGTTTGTGCCAGAGCCACGGTGAACCCTGACGGCCAGCCCCCCTCTCCCAATACTGGTGCCTGTCCGCTGGTGGGTCGAGAGAGCCCCCCTGTGGTGGAGGCAGCTCTAAGCTTTTTAATTTAAATTGTCCCTCTAATTTGAATGAATACACTTTAAATCCATTTACAAGGATCTATTGGAGGGCAAGTCTCATGCCAGCAGCCGCGTAATTCCAGCTCCAGTAGCGTCCACTAAAGCTGCTGCAGTTAAAAAGCTTTTATAAGGATCGAGCTCGGCTGTCCACCGCAAGGCATCCTAGTGCCAGTCCCAGCCCCTATGCCTTGGGGTGCCTCCTGATGCTCTTCACTGAGTATCCCGTGGTCCCGAAGCATTTCCTTTGAAAAAATTAAGTGTCCAAACTACAGGTGGTGTAGCTTGCTTAACAGCCGGGATAATCCGCTGACTAGCAGACACTGCTACTAGGCACAAAGTATTTCCTGGGCTAGATGCAGTTAAAAATTTGTAAGTAGATACTCTCATTGGATGCTGAGAAAGCATTCCATAGAGTCTCCTGGCACGCCATATATGATTCTCTTAAAAAGCTTGGGGTAGGGGTCTAGGGGACCCTTTTATAGCCAAAATCACGGCCCTGTATCACAATACGTCACCTAGGCTGAAGATAAATGGAACTGTAGCACCCAGGGCTCGGTTGCTACAGACGTATTGCACCTCACCCAGAGGTGTGATATCTCACTCTCAGATAAGGATGGAGTGTGGATCAGGACCCGACACCTGCATGCATTACACCACATTGCCGTGGGGCAGGGCGACCAATATGCCCCTGAGATGGGCACGACAGTCCCTGTCCCTGGCTGGAGTGGGGGGAGGGAACACTGAGGAAGGGGAACCCTGCAGTGCAGGAGCAGGGAGGAAGCAGTTCCTGGGTGCATTGAGAAGGGAGTATAAAAGGTGGGCACCATCTTAGTTCAGTGCAGAGAAGTCTGAGCAGAAGTGGCAGGGAGCAGGGGCTCTGCATGAGCTCTGCTCCGGAGGCGGGCCTAGTAACAGAGGCCCAGGCCTGCAAGAGGGAGAAGGAAGGAAGAGGAGCGGAGAAGGCTCCAGGAACGAGGAATGAAGGGATCCCAGGGGTGCGGACGGGCGAGTCGCCACCGCACGCCCGAATCCACCTGCGTGGAGGGGTCAGGCCAAAGGGGGAGACCGGTCCCCGAACTAGTGGAGGCAGGAAACGACCCTCAGCTAGAAACCGGAGGCTCTGACATTTTATGTGGCGCAGCCCCTTGCTCCACCCGCTAGGAAGGCACCACATAGGGTCAGGGAAACTGGCGCCAAGTTTACCAAGAGGAGGCCCGAGGCAGCCGGACAGAAGTGTTGGTAAGAAAGGCCAGACAAAGGACACACAAAGGGGTCCTGTGAAGCGCTCCAAAGTTATCTGGGAGTTGTCTGAGCCCCTCACCTGGTGAGCACAGTATGACGTGGGCAGCCGTTACCTGCAGACGTGGTCTGGATAATAAGAACTGTGAGTAAAGGCCCTGAACTGCATCACTGACTCCGTGTCGTTACTGCTGCTGCCCTGCACCATCACCCCCATCCTCCGCATACACTGCCCTGAAGCTATACTCCTCCCGTGGGGAGTTATGCTACGCTCTGCTGCACCCACAACACCAGCCTTAGCGGTCTGCCCTGTAGCGGCGGTTCACTCTGACCGCAATCCACGGGTGGCGTAGTCGGACATTTAAACATCAAAACCACATAAATAGTTCCGCCACTGGTTTGACCGCCCTGAGCCACGGAACCGGATCGCCGCCACGAAGACTACAACCACCAGCATCCACCAAAAAGGGTCCGGCTCCGGGTGTCCCAAGGCCCAGGGGGTGCGTCAGAACATTTTCATCACCTTTCACAATCACCAATGGGACAAGGCAGGGATGTCCTCTGTCCCCTCTCTTATACATCCTAGTGACGGAGCACCTGCTCTCATCAATTCGCCATAACCCCAATATTAGGTGGATTGAGGTGGGAGGCACCGAGTACAAGTGGTCTCTATTTGCTGATGATGTCCTAGTATATATCACTCAATCACATATATCCATCCCTGCTGTTATGGCTGAAATAGATCACTTTGTTACATGGTAAAATTTTAAAATCAATGCAGCGAAGTCTGAGGCCCTCGATGTCTCCCTCCCTAAATCCATATAGGATTCCATCCAGTCCAACTTTCCCTTTGCCTGGCCCTCACAGGGTATCAAATACTTAGGAATTCCTATTCATAGAGACCTCTCCCATCTATGTTATCTTAATTTTGGGCCCTTTATTGAACAATTCCATACAGACCACGGTTGGCAAGTTAGAACTGTAAGATTCACTACGTGAACCACTGGTGTTTTGTGGAAAAGCACATGTACACCGCGTTCCAAATTATTATGCAAAAAGTGTTTAGGAGTGATAAGGGAAGAATTTGTTTGTTTGTCAGTTAAACTCATTGATGGTGATGTGTGTCAGGGCTCTTTATATCACTGTAAGCAATTGCAGACACCTGTGCTAATTAGTTTGGCAGGTGTGTCCAATGAAAGGCAAGACTACTTAAGAAGGCTCTCTCACATTATTAAGCAGCCTACATTTTCTGCCAAAATGGGAAAGAAAAAGGATGTGTTGGCTGCTGAGAAGCAACAAATTGTGGAGTGTTTAGGTCAAGGCATGACTACAATCAACATTGTGCGATGATCAGGATGAAGTGTCTTGGCAATCAAGAAGTATGTAGCTGATTCACAGTACACACGTGTGCGTGCTGATAAGGGCAAATTGAGGACTCTTTCCTACAGGCAATTACGTCAGGTTGAAAGAGCAGCGGCAAAAAAGCCTTGTCATAGCAGCAGACAAGTTTTTGAAGCTGCTTGTGCCTCCAACGTCCCCCGAACAACAAGATGCAGGGTCCTTCAGAGGTTTGCAGCTGTGCATACGCCATCCTGTCGACCTCCTCTATCCACTTCACACAAGCAGAAACGGCTCCAGTGGGCCAAACATTACATGAAGACTGATTTCAAAACTGTTTTGTTCACGGATGAGTGCCGTGCAGCGCTCGATGGTCCAGATGAATGGAGTGGAGGATGGCTGGTTGATGGACACCCCACGCAAACACGGCTACAGCGCCAACAAGGAGGAGGTGGAGTAATGTTTTGGGCTGGAATCATGGGGAGAGAGATTGTCGGCCCCTTTAGGATCCCTGAAGGCGCTAAAGATGAACTCCATAATGTATGTGGATTTTCTCAAACAGCACTTCCTGCCATGGTTCAAGAAGAAGAACCGTGTATTTCACAGCAAGATCATTTTTCTGCATGATAATGCACCATCTCATGCTGCACATAAAACATCTGCATCTCTGGCTGATATGGGCATAAAAGGGGACAAACTTATGGTGTGACCCCCATGCTCCCCTGACCTCTACCCCATTCAGAACCTTTGGAGCATCATTAAAAGGAGTGTCTATGATGGCGGGAGGCAGTTCACATCTAAGCAACAGCTCTGGGAGGGTATTCTGTCCTCATGCAAAACAATTGAAGCAGAAACCATCCAAAACCTGACAAATTCAATGGACGAGAGAGTTCAGAAGCTCCTTTCGAACAAGGGGTCCTATGTGAAAATATAACATCACCTAGAATAAAGTTTTGAGTTGAAAACTGTTTGATTTCAGTTTCTAACAACCTGCTAATGCTTATAATTTCAAAAATTACCATTTTTTTGGTCTTTATTAAAATGAAAAGGTTGATCGAAAAGTTTGGGGGATCTAAGAGTGTGGCAACCCAGTAGTCATGATTACTTCGAATTCTGACAATATGAGGGTCATGCTGCAGGTAGTGCAGCAAGAAGGCACTTATGTGTCTTGCGCATCTCGGAGCCCCAAAATTATTTTCCGGGCTAGATGCAGCTAAAAATTATTTTTAATTTTAAATCTGGTGGACCTTATTATAGATGGCCTAATAGGATCAGTGCTGCACACTGCTACAAAGCCCAAATTATTTTCCAGTCAAGATACAGATAAACATGATTAGTAATTTGAAAGCTTAAAACGTTTGGTAGGGTGATTTTAACCAATCATCAAGCTTTTACTGTCCCCAGGATGACACAGGGGTAGAAAAGTCATTTCGGATCCATGATTTGTTCATCTTTATGAACGTGAGTCTGTCTACATTATCAGTGGAGAGCCGCGTGCGCTTATCTGTCAGCACACCACCAGCAGCGCTGAACACACGTTCAGACAGAACGCTGGCTGCGGGGCATGACAAGATCTCCAAGGCGTAAGTGGCTAGCTCCGGCCATTTATCCAGATTGGAAGCCCAAAAAGAGCAAGGGTCCAGTGACACAGTCGTGGCTTCAATGTTTACTTGGAGATACTCCTGTACCATCGTCTCTAGGCGTTGACTATGTGTCAGACTTCTTGTCTCCTGTGGCCTTGCAAAGGATGGGCTAAAAAAGTGGTGAAATGATTCCGCAAAATTGATGTTACCAGCAGATACTGTGGTTCTGTTACGGTTTGAGTGCTGAACACTTGACGGTCCCACGGTTGGCAAGTTGGAACTGTGAGATTCACTACGTGCACCACTGGTATTTTGTGGAAAAGCACATGTAAGATTCTGCAACAGTCTCTGCTGATACTCCTGCATGCGTGCATCCCTTTCTATGGCAGGAATAATTTCTGCAAATTTACTTTTGTACCGGGGATCTAACAGTGTGGCAACCCAGTAGTCAGGATTATTTCTAATTCTCACAATTCGAGGGTCATGTTGCAGGTAGTGCAGCAAGAAGGCACTCATGTGTGTTGCGCATCCAGGAGCACCAAGTCCCTGTTGTGTTGGTGGCGAGGTAACAATCATGCTTCCTTCCTCTGTCCTCTCCCCCCAACCTCGCACAACAGAAATGTGATCAAGGTCTCCCTCTGATGAGTCTTCCATCAGTTCGTCCTCCACTTCTTCCTGGGCTCCTGCACCTTCCTCACTAGTTTGGCTGCTACCATGCGCACTGGTAAAATCATCTCCCCCACCCTCACATGCCTGCCGCCTTGGTGCTGCCGACCGTCTGGACCTTGCAGATGTTAGCCCTTCCGCATACAACTCCTCCTCCTCTACTTCCTCCACCTCCTCTTGTGCCACCACCTGACTCCGAATTCTGTTTAACATGTGCTCCAGCATGTAAATCACCGGAATAGTCATGCTGATAATGGCATCGTCAGCACTAAACATCTTCGTCGCCATTTCAAAACTGTGCAGAAGGGTGCATAGGTCCCTGATCTGAGACCACTCCTCCAGCGTGATTTGCCCCACCTCTGAATCTCGTTGGCCCAGGCTATACGTCAGAACGTATTGCACCAGGGCTTGTCGGTGCTGCCACAGTCGCTGCAACATGTGCAGAGTTGAATTCCACCGGGTAGGCACATCGCATTTTAGCCGGTGAAGTGGCAGGCCCAACGACTTCTGTAGAGATGTAAGTCGCTGAGCTGCGGGATGCGAACGGCGGAAGTGAGCACACAGCGACCGTGCCCTCTGCAGAAGGCCATCTAGTCTGGGATAGTGGGCTAAAAATTGCTGGACAACCAGGTTCAACACGTGAGCCATACAAGGCACGTGTGTGACATTGCCCCGGCGAAGGGCCGCACCCAGGTTTGCAGCATTGTCGCACACGGCCTTCCCTGGTTTCAGGTCCAGTGGAGACAACCATTCATGAAATTGGTTCTCCAGAGCTGACCACAACTCCTCAGCTGTGTGACTCACATTTCCCAGACATTTCAATGTAAAAACCGCCTGATGACGTTGAGCCCTACTGCCAGCATAGTAAGGAGGTGTGCAGGATCCTTTCTGCGCAGTTAGAAAGCTTGTGGCATGACCAGACAGGCTTTGGGTGCAGGTGGAAGACCGAGAGGAGGTTGAGGAGGCAGAAGCAGTGGAGGAACTTTGACATAAAGAGGATTGACGCACAACTCGTGGGGACGGCAAGACTTGGACAGCAGCCCCTTGTCCTGCTGTCACCATAGTTACCCAGTGCCCAGTCAGCGACATGTAACGCCCCTGTCCATGCCTACTTGTCCAAGTGTCTGTGGTGAAATGCACCCTGTCACACACAGAGTTTCTCAAAGAAGCGGTGATGTTGTGTGCGACATGCTGGTGGAGCGCAGGCACACCTTTCTTTGAGAAGTAGTGCCGACTGGGCATCTGGTACTGGGGCACTGCGACGGACATAAGGTCTCGAAAATCCTCTGTGTCCACCAGGCGGAAAGGCAGCATTTCTGTAGCCAAGAGCTTGCAGATGGTGAAATTCAACCTCTTAGCTTTCTCATGGCTAGGAGGAAATGGTCTTTTACTTGTCCACATCTGAGGGACCGAGGGCTGGCTATTGTGCTTAGACGGGGTTGATAAGGGTGTCCCCGGCAAACTGCCGGTCTGTGAGGAAGATGCAGGCGGACATGTTAGGTTGCCTTGATCCAAAGGTGGTGCTATCGATGTCGGACAGCGCTCAAGACCAGCTGGTGTTACCACCTCCAAAGAAAATGATGACCTGCCAATCACGCTGGCTGTTGCGGGTAAAGAGGTGGCAGGTCTGCGCCCCAAAACAGGTGTGACTGCTGTCCCCCCAGTCACAGAGGATGAAGAGGCCGCGGATGCACAAGATATGGCAGACGGTGGTTGGCCCGGCCGGCTAGGCCGCATTGTAGCACACTGAGCTTCCCACTGCAACTTATGCTTCATGTCCATGTGCCGGTTCATGCATGAAGTACTCAAACTATGTATTTTTTGGCCTCTACTTAGCTTTTGCTGACAAATGTTACAGATAACACGAGTTGGGTCATCTTTATCGATCTGAAAAAATGCCCAGGCTATGCAAGGCTTAGCACCCATGCGACCTGAAGAGCCACCACGACTTGTGGTGAGAGGCAGAGTTGTGTTTGAGGATGCAGTTGTTGACGTGCTTCCAGTACTACGTCTCTGTCCAGGAAGGCGCAACCTGACCTCGTCGTCACTAGCATCTTCCTCCACCTCCTCTGCTGACCTCATCTCTTGGCTGACTGTGGGTTGACAGTAAGTGGGATCTCCGACCTCATCATCATCACCCTGTGCGTTATCACACCCGTCGTCCTCAGAGCCAACCTGTTCCTGCCCTGACAAAAAACTAAAGTTGTCGCTCCAATCAGGTATTTGAGTCTTATCATCGTCTTCCTCATTGTCTCCACCAACAGGAGTTACAGTTTGGGAATGAGGGTCTACATTATGGTCAGAACCTTCTGCGTCTGGTCCTGGATCCGACTCATAAAGATTCTGGGCATCAGTGCAGATCATTTCCTCGTCTGGATTCACAGAAGCGCTGGAGTCGACCTCTGATTCCCAGGCTATAGTATGAGTAAACAGCTCTGCAGACTCAACCATCTGTTCTACCTCATACTCAGACGGGCAGCTGGAGATTTGGGAGCTGTGAGGAAGCAAGTGCGATTTGGGTGACACCTTTGAGGACTGGAGTATTTGTGATGTTGAAGTTGATGTGGAGGAGAGCCCACTTAAAGGAGCACTTGATATCCGTTGAAGCACCTGCTGTTTTTGTGCCTCATCTGGAATTTGTAGCGATTGGCGTGGCCGTAAGAAAGGGATCTTATCACATTGTCCGCTAAAAGAAGTAGACATTTTAGTTTGGCTGGAAGATGGTCTTTCTTCTGCACCTACCCCACGGACACAACCTTTTTTCCCCTTCCCAACACGCCTATTCCCCTTTCCACCAGCAGCAGGCCTTTTTCCACTCATTTTGGTGGTTAACTAATTCACAACTCTGGAGTTGTTTGCACAAAAAAACAATGGATGGTAACCGAGCAGAGCTGAGTGGCCAAACTGTTGTATTAGGCCAAAACTATTGGCTGGGTTAGATGCAGAAAAAAATTATTTTTAATTTGCAACCTGATGGAGGTCAGTATAGATGGACTAATAGACCAAGTCCCACACACCGCTAGAAGCCCAAATATTTTTTCAGAGCTAGATGCAGAAAAAAATTATATTCAATTTGCAACCTGCTGGAGGTCAGTATAGAAGGACTAATAGAACAAGTCCCACACACTGCTAGAAGCCCAAATATTTTTTCAGAGCTAAATGAAGAAAAAAATTATTTTTAATTTGCAACCTGATGGAGGTCAGTATAGATGGACTAATAGACCAAGTCCCACACACTGCTAGAAGCCCAAATATTTTTTCAGAGCTAGATGCAGAAAAAAATTATTTTTAATTTGCAACCTGATGGAGGTCAGTATAGATGGACTAATAGACCAAGTCCCACACACCGCTAGAAGCCCAAATATTTTTTCAGAGCTAGATGCAGAAAAAAATTATATTCAATTTGCAACCTGCTGGAGGTCAGTATAGAAGGACTAATAGAACAAGTCCCACACACTGCTAGAAGCCCAAATATTTTTTCAGAGCTAAATGAAGAAAAAAAATATTTTTAATTTGCAACCTGATGGAGGTCAGTATAGATGGACTAATAGACCAAGTCCCACACACTGCTAGAAGCCCAAATATTTTTTCAGAGCTAGATGCAGAAATTTTTTTTATTCAATTTGCAACCTGATGGAGGTCAGTATAGATGGACTAATAGACCAAGTCCCACACACTGCTAGAAGCCCAAATATTTTTTCAGAGCTAGATGCAGAAAAAAATTATTTTTAATTTGCAACCTGATGGAGGTCAGTATAGATGGACTAATAGACCAAGTCCCACACACCGCTAGAAGCCCAAATATTTTTTCAGAGCTAGATGCAGAAAATTTTTTTATTCAATTTGCAACCTGATGGAGGTCAGTATAGATGGACTAATAGACCAAGTCCCACACACTGCTAGAAGCCCAAATATTTTTTCAGAGCTAGATGCAGAAAAAAATTATTTTTAATTTGCAACCTGATGGAGGTCAGTATAGATGGACTAATAGACCAAGTCCCACACACCGCTAGAAGCCCAAATATTTTTTCAGAGCTAGATGCAGAAAAAAATTATATTCAATTTGCAACCTGCTGGAGGTCAGTATAGAAGGACTAATAGAACAAGTCCCACACACTGCTAGAAGCCCAAATATTTTTTCAGAGCTAAATGAAGAAAAAAATTATTTTTAATTTGCAACCTGATGGAGGTCAGTATAGATGGACTAATAGACCAAGTCCCACACACTGCTAGAAGCCCAAATATTTTTTTCAGAGCTAGATGCAGAAAAAAATTATTTTTAATTTGCAACCTGATGGAGGTCAGTATAGATGGACTAATAGACCAAGTCCCACACACCGCTAGAAGCCCAAATATTTTTTCAGAGCTAGATGCAGAAAAAAATTATATTCAATTTGCAACCTGCTGGAGGTCAGTATAGAAGGACTAATAGAACAAGTCCCACACACTGCTAGAAGCCCAAATATTTTTTCAGAGCTAAATGAAGAAAAAAATTATTTTTAATTTGCAACCTGATGGAGGTCAGTATAGATGGACTAATAGACCAAGTCCCACACACTGCTAGAAGCCCAAATATTTTTTCAGAGCTAGATGCAGAAAAAAATTATATTCAGTTTGCAACCTGATGGAGGTCAGTATAGATGGACTAATAGAATGATGCTATGCCCAAAAGATTTTACTTCACTAGGTGCAGTAAAAAAATTGGTATTCTATACACAGGTGGTATATCTTGCAACACAGATAGGCTACTCCACTGACTAACACACTCTGCAATAGGCCAAAAAGGATTAGCTTTGCTAGATTCAGCCAAATGCTGTGAAAAAAACTTGCACAGCACTGGCACAGACCTGCCTGGCAAAAACTGATAGGAACTCATGTAACCTAGTCCTGAAAAGGACTCCAATTACAATTAGTCTTTACTCCCACAATCTATCTATTTAAGAGCACAGACCTGCTTGATAAAAGTCGTAGGAAATGCTGTAACCTAGTCCTTAAAAGGACTGCAATCACAACTATTCCCTACTCCCAAGCTATCTGTATATTTATGCGAAAATTGGCTTGAAATTAACAAGGTATAGCGCACACAGCAACAGCGGTGCCGTCTAACACGCAGCTGCAGCAGTGAGAAAATGGTGGCGACGGGGAAAATGGCTTGGTCTTATAGGGCAAGGACATGTGACATACACTGCCAATCACACATGCCCTTGCTTGTGTGAAAAAAAGCACTTCCCTCCGTGTGTGCGCTGCTGATAGGCTGACAGATTGCACCTCCCCACTGCAAATGCGGGAAAGAGAAAAAAAAATGGAGATCTTCATTGTTCCTGCAGAGATCCATCCCCTGCCCCTCCCCCCGCCCCGCTGTACACTCAAACTGCGTATTAACATTAATTTTCATCATTACTGAGAAAAAATCCAGTTATGATTTTGGTGCACGAACAGTTATCGAACATAACCTTGAACAGCCGAATTTTTCTCAAATTGTTCGTGTTCGCCGACCGGCTCGAACACCGCCCAAAACAGCTCGAATTTGAGATTGGCGAACAGTTCGAGTAGAACAACGCTCATCTCTAGTGATCACGCTTCAAAAGTTTGGAAATTTCAAGACTGCTGCATCCCTCTGCAAGACATCAAACAATTTTGGACTTTTCAGAGCCCGTCAAATCTCTCTTCTGACCCATTTTGCCAAAGGAAAGGAAGTTGCCTAATAATTATGCACTCCTTATATAGGGTGTTGATGTCAATAGTCAACACACCTCCTCATTACAGAGATGCACATCACCAGATTTACTTAATTGGTAGTTGGCTCTCAAGCCTATGCAGCTTGGAGTAGGACAACATGTGTAAAAAGTATCATGTGATCAAAATACTCATTTGCCTAATAATTCTGCACGCGGTGTAGATTATAGGAGGCTGAGAGTGCGGTAAATGTTATATATGAGGTTAGAGTGCGGAAGGGCCTACATGATGTATATAACGCACTCGGCCTCCTATATAAAGTATAGACTATAGGAGGCTGAGAGTGCGGTATACGTCATATATGAGGCCTAGAGTGCGGGCGACGGGTCTACATGATGTATACAATGCACTCAGCCTCCTATATAAAGTACAGAATATAGGAGGCTGAGAGTGCGGTATACGTCATATATGAGGCCTAGAGTGCGGGCGGCGGGTCTACATGATGTATACAACACCCTCAGCCTCCTATATAAAGTATAGACTATAGGAGGCTGAGAGTGCGGTATACGTCATATATGAGGCTTAGAGTGCGGACGGGCCTACATGATGTATACAACGCACTCGGCCTCCTATATAAAGTATATACTATAGGAGGCTGAGAGTGAGGTAAATGTTATATATGAGGCTTAGAGTGAGGACGGGCCTACATGATGTATATAACTCACTCGGCCTCCTATATAAAGTATAGACTATAGGAGGCTGAGAGTGCAGTATACGTCATATATGAGACCTAGAGTGTGGGCGGCGGGTCTATATGATGTATACAACACACTCAGCCTCCCATATAAAGTATATACTATAGGAGGCTGAGAGTGCGGTATTCGTCATATATGAGGCCTAGAGTGCGGGCGGCGGGTCTATATGATCTATACAAACACTCAGCCTCCTATATAAAGTATAGACTATAGGAGGCTGAGAGTGTGGTATACGTCATATATGAGGCCTAGAGTGCGGGCGGCGGGTCTATATGATGTATACAACACACTCAGCCTCCTATATAAAGTATAGACTATAGGAGGCTGAGAGTGCAGTATACGTCATATATGAGGACTAGAGTGCGGGCAGCGGGTCTATATGATGTATACAACACACTCAGCCTCCTATATAATGTATAGACTATAGGAGGCTGAGAGTGCAGTATACGTTATATATGAGGCCTAGAGTGCGGGCGGCGGGTCTACATGATGTATACAACACACTCAGCCTTCTATATAAAGTATAGACTATAGGAAGCTGAGAGTGCAGTATATGGTCATATATGAGGCTTAGAGTGCGGACGGGTATACATGATGTATACAATGCACTCGGCCTCCTATATAAAGTATATACTATAGGAGGCTGAGAGTGAGGTAAATGTTATATATGAGGCTTAGAGTGAGGACGGGCCTACATGATGTATATAACTCACTCGGCCTCCTATATAAAGTATAGACTATAGGAGGCTGAGAGTGCGGTAAATGTTATATATGAGGCTTAGAGTGCGGACGGGCCTACATGTTGTATATAACACGCTTGACGCGCCCCCAGGGCCGTGGGGTACTCGGCAGCCGGGCCTATGGATGCCGGTTTGGGGAACATCACGGTGGCTGGCCCGGTCCGTGACCCAGTGTAGTCAGTGAAAAGGGGTGTTTTAATTTATAGGGGATTTGTAAAGTTCGTGACGCCACCTGTGGATTGCGGCTAAAGGGAGCCGCCGCTGTGGAGCAGTCCTCTGGAGCTGGTGTTCGTCAGCAGGGATGGTGTGGCTCTCCACAGGTAGAGCTAGCTCCAGGGCAGTGTAGAAAGTGTAAGTTGCGCTGGGCGTTGTAGTGCCGGGACGGAGAGCTGGCGCAGATGAAAGAATTGACGGAGGCAGTACAGTGCAGTCATCCGAGTTTTTACTCACAGTTCTTATGACAGTTCCACTGGTGCACTGTACGGGTGCTAGCCTCCCACGTCGCGCTGTGTTTACCAGGAAGGGGTTCAGTTCTTCCTCAGCAGGTTAGGAGTACCTGACAGAACTCCACTTTCTCGTGTTTCTAGCTAGACCGTCTTCACGCTGGGTCTTTCTCCCTTCTGCCCTGCGCTTCCCCACTCCCAGACCTGCTTGACCCTCATGGGGATTAGAATGAGGCTTCGGCAACTGACTATACAAGCCAAAAGCCTCCGGTTTTCCTAGCCGAGACTTAGAGTAACACAGCTGGACGAGGGGCCGGTCCCCTTCTAGCGGCCTACGATCCCTCTGTCTTCTGACAGATTCGGGGCGTACGGGTGCCATCCTGCACTCGCGATACCCCCTAGGATCCCTCCAACAGATTGGAGCCTACTCCCTGCTCCCCTCCTGGGCCTCTAGGACTAGGCCATACTTGTGGAGCAGAGCTCCTAAAGAGACTCTGCTCCCAGACTGTTCTTCTGAACTGTCCTCTCACTAACTGACCTGCCACCCTAAGATGGCTTCCCATTATATACCTACTTCTCCAAGTGCTCCCCCTAACTACTGTACTTACTCCACCCACACCCACTACTGGTTTCCCCTAACTTTGGATTCCCCCCACTCCAGCCAGGGACAGAGCTCAGCAGAAAACACATTGCATCTTGCCCTTCCAGCCAGCCTGGAGCAGTGTAGTGTTGAATGTGGGTGCTGGGGTTCCGGGCAGCACTCCCTCCTTACCTGAGAGAAGGGAGACACCACACCTCTAGTTGAGGTGCAAGTACCTCTGTGGCGACTGAACCCTCAGGGGCGCCACACACTCATCCTCCTATATGAAGTATAGACTATAGGAGGCTGAGAGTGCGGTAAATGTTATATATGAGGCTTAGAGTGCGGACGGGCCTACATGATGTGTGTCACCCCAGGCCTGGATGCCACAAATATTAAAGGCTGTGTCTGAGAGCAGGAGGGAGGTTAACTGGTCAGGGACCATTAGCATGCAGCACCTCCTGTCCCAGGCCAGTAGGGGGAGCAGGCTGCCCCTATAAAAGCTGGAACTGAGGGCAGGGTTAGGGAGACCAGGACCCACTTCTGAAGCATCCAGAAGGGTTCCCAGAGAAAAGGGACAGGTCAGCAGCAGCTGAGGAGTCCGGGAGGCAGAGGAGGAACAGCAAGCCAGGGACAGAGGCGACGAGAGCCGGTCCTGCCTGAGAGAGAACTACACAACCGGACACTGGGGTCCGAGGCTGTCAGGGTTGCAAGCCCGGCAGCAGATAACCGACCTGAGAGGGATTTTAGGTCCCTTGGCCTGAGAAGCCTGGAGGCTCCGCCACACAGAGGGACCGGTACAGCACGGAGAAGCTACAGGTACCTAAGGCCCGAGTCGCAAGCCATACAGGCGAAGTACAAGGCCAGCTCAGGTACGTGGGCTATCACACCACGAAAAGGGGGATAGTCAGCAAGGGCAGACAGAGAACGGTAGGCCTACCCACTCACCATGATCAGTGGAGCTCCCCGAATGCTCTCAGACACCCAGGCCCATTCCTACCCTGTACTCCTGTTGGGTCATTAGTACTAACTACAATAAAGACCCTGGACTGTTTGAAGCGGACTCTGAACCCTTATTATTGCGGCCTGCACCATCACCCCCAGCATCCTATTACACTACCCTGAGGCTACACTCTTCCCGTGGGGAGTTATCCTATCCCTGTGCTGCATACCAACATCAGCCTCAGCGGTCTGCCATGCAGCGGCGGTCATCCCTGACCGCAATCCACGGGTGGCGTAGTCGGACATTCAAAACCCTACAAATAGACTGCCACAGCATTTGGTCTGACCAGGATCGGGTTGCCACTACTACCCCCAACATTGCACTGAAGCCCGGTTCCGGGTGCCCCACGGGCAGCTTTGGCGTAGTCGGCAGGATTGTGACCAACCCGCCACAAACGTGTATTGCGCGCCTGAAAAAGATTGTACACGTACCTCAAAAGGAAGTTTCCCGCCATTCGGAGCCGTTTCCCGCCATCTTCAGCCGTTTTCCCGCCATCGGACGCCATCTTCGGGACGCCGCGCGGGAAGGAGAGGGGCGTGGACGTCCAAACCGCGTGAGACCTGAAGCCCCGCCCTACTCACCGACGCTGCGCAAGGTCCTGGAAGGAGAGAGAGCGACGCTGACGTCACCAGGACGCGACGCAAGATCCTCGCCCGGAGCAGCACCAGCGGAGCCACGGCCTATGTAAGAGGATCAACGGAAGGTAGGCCACGGTTAACTAGGGGGGAGGAAGATGTCGGAAGCAGAGGCCCCCTCTACCACCAGCGTGGCTGCAGCCGTTCTCCATGCCCTACATCCCCGGAGCAGCCTGGCTGCCCCAATACTCAGGGGAATCCCATACATTAACTGACTTTAAGGAAAGACTGCACAGTTTATTTAAAGTTTATCCCCTGACAGAAGAACAGAAAGTGAGCATTCTGACGGGGCAGTTAACCGGTACAGCCCAGCGGGAAGTGAAATCATGGTCAGATGAAGAGAAAAGGACAGTAAAGGGCATTCTGACCCGGCTGTGGAGTACCTTTGATACCCGTACCTCAGCAGAAATCAAAATGCGGTTCTATGGTTGTAACAGCGAGCCCAAGATAGTATCAGAGACTATGACTTGAACCTGCAAGAAGCTCTGGGAGCAACTAAACAAGCTGACCCTGGCAGCGTGCAGGACACCGATAAACTGTTGACTGACCAGTTCATAGAAGGTCTGCTGTCCAGCGCCCACAGAACCCAGCTGCGCCTCATGGCTCTACCGAACCCCGATTTGACTTTTGCGCAGTTCAAAGATAGGGCCATCCGGGTGCTCCGAGAACCCGCACCAGGTGGCGCTGTAGTTTCTTGGCGCCCTGCCATCACTTACCACCAGGAGGCGGCGCCCTACCCCGCAGACCTTGTGGGGGCTGATGCGCAGGCCCTAAATCCATCCCAGCCAGCCAACCTGTACCATCAGGTCCAAGAATTAACCAAGAGTGTGGCTGCATTGACCATGACCGTACAGTCGTTGCAGGTGGAATCATCAAGACCAATCAAGCTGGCTTCCAGTCCGGAGGATGTCCCGTGGCGTCGACAGAGCAGGATCCCGTCGTTCAGAGGGAGGCCCGCCGACCATTACACTGAGGATGGACAGCCGTTTTGCCGCCGTTGCAGCCATCCAGGACACATAGCCAGGTACTGTACTTTAAATGGGTCCGACGTGGGGCAGAGGGCCAACCCCCAGGGATAAGGTCATCAGGCCCGTCAAATTGGCGCGATAAGTACGTGGGGGGACGCCCGGTCTTACCCGTAGTGCTGGACGGTATCCCCATGAGCGCCCTGCTGGACACCGGGTCTCAAGTGACTGCCATCCCCTACGTACTTTTCAAGCGGTACTGGAGTGACGCTGACATAACCCGCTATCAAGACAATGTCTTAAGCATCATCGCTAGCAATGGCCAACCCATGCCGCAGGTGGGTTTCAGAGAGATGACTATCAAGATTGGTAAGGTTGAACTGCCGGCACAGGGAGTGATCATTGTGGACATTGACCGTCGTGAAAGTCACCCTAAAATAACCTTGGGTACTAATGTGATTGAAAACTGTCTTTCAGAAGTAATTGTAATTTTGCAGCAGGTGGCGATGAATGCGAGCTCCAGCCAACAGAGGGTCCCCCACAGGTAGAACTATCTGGTGGTGAGATTGGTAGCGTGAGGATGAGCGACCCGTTCCCCATTGCCATGCCTCCCAAAAGCGAAATGATGATCTGGTGTCGGACTGCAATCGGGTTAAGAGGGAGAGACTACCAAGGTAGAACCCCTGAATTCAGACAGCAGGCCCACCATTTTGACAGCCCGGGGGGTGGTTGATGTCCGCCATGGAAGGGTGCTCGTACGGATCTTAAACATCGGGGAAAGGGAAGTACACTTGCCCCGGTACGCTACACTAGCCAAATTGTTTGCCGTCGAGCACAATGCTATCAGGGTCGTGGAACCCTTGCCTCCATCTCCACCGGTGGAGAATAATGGCTCCCAGAAACACAAGGAGGACTGGTGCCAGAAACTCCACATGGGTGCTGACTCGACTCCCTCGCACCAAAAACAAGGAGTCTATCGGGTGGTTCAGGAGTACGAGAGAATCTTTGGTAAGCACCCGCTAGACTTCGGCAGAGTGAAAGGGGTAGAACACCACATCCACACGGGGAGCCACCCACCAGTAAAAGAGAGACACAGACCTGTACCCCCTTAACATTATCAGAACGCAAAGGGCATGCTGAGAGAAATGAAGGAAGCTGGGGTCATTAGAGATAGCTGTAGCCCCCGGGGCAGCTCCCTTAGTTTTGGTAAAAAAGAAAGACGGTACAATGAGAATGTGCGTGGACTATAGACAAATCAATCGTATCACCCATAAAGACCCATTACCTAGGATAGAGGAGTCTTTAGCCACACTAAAATCAGCTAATTTCTTCTCTACTTTGGACCTTACTAGCGGGTACTGGCAGGTTCCTGTGGCAGAGGCTGACAAGGAGAAGACCACCTTCACCACCCCGATGGGATTGAGCGAATTCAACTGTATGCCATTCGGGCTCTGAAATGCACCCGGGACCTTCCAGAGGCTGATGGAATGCTGTCTAGGGCACCGAAACTTCGAGACTGTCCTACTTTACCTGGACGACGTGATCTATTCGAAGACCTCTGAGGACCATCTAAAACACCTGGCAGAGGTGTTCGAAGCCCTGGCAGGCTATGGCATGAAAGTGAAACCCTCCAAGTGCCATCTGTTAAAGCTGAAGGTACAGTACCTGGGGCACGTGGTGAGTGCAGAAGGAGTAGCCCCCGACCTCGACAAGGTCACAGTAATCAAGATCTGGCCAAGCCCATCAAACATTAAAGAAGTGAGGCAGTTCCTCGGGTTGGTAGGCTACTACTGAAGGTTCATCCCCAGGTTCACAAAGATGGCAGCTCCAATGCAGGACCTCCTAATAGGTCAGTCTAAGACCAGAAGCCAAAAGCCACCCTTCAAGTGGGAAAAGCCGGAAGAGGAGTCCTTCTGCCAGTTGAAGTTGGCCCTCACGGGGGATGAGATCCTGGCCTACCCTGATTATGGCCAGCCTTTCATCCTCCACACAGACGCCAGCAATGTGGGGCTGGGAGCCGTACTGTCACAGAACCAACAGGGCCGAGAAAGGGTGATCGCGTAAGCCAGCCGGAAGCTGAGGCCCACTGAAAGAAACCCAGAGAATTACAACTCCTTCAATTCTTGGCAGTGGTGTGGGCCGTCACAGAACGGTTTAAGCATTACCTGGCCTCCGCAAAGTTCACTGTGTACACGGACAACAACCCGCTGACACACCTGGACAATGCAAGGCTAGGTGCCCTAGAACAGTGGTGGATGGCCCGGCTATCCAATTATGACTTCACAATCAAATACCGGGCAGGCAGGACAAACGCCAACGCAGACGCCCTGTCAAGGGTGCCTCACCTACCCGAGGGAGAAGACGACTCGGAGGAGCTGGAGGAAGTAGAGCTCCCTGAGTTCCACCGGTATGAGGCCACTCAGTATTCTCACCGGGTAAGAGACAAAGACCTAACCACCATCATGTTGAACCCCTTACTCCTCCACGGCTGGGCTGAAACGCAAGATAGTGACCCTGCAGTTCGCCTGGTGAAAGACCTGTTAACCAAGGCAGACGCTAGCCCTGGCCCGGATGCTCCAGAGGAAGCCAAGCAGTTATGGAAGGAGAAAAGCAGGCTATTCCTCTACGAGGGCAAGCTGTGCAGAAGGCTTGTCAACCACCGGACGCACGAGCTGACCTGGCAGGTAGTGGTCCCAAGACGAGATGCAGCAATGGTCCTGGAGGCCTACCATGACAGAGCGGGACACTTTGGGTGGATGAAACTGGAGTTCCTACTGAGAGAGCGGTTCTACTGGGTCAGTATGAGAGGGGCCATAGAGAAGTGGAGCAGGGACTGCGGCCCATGTCACCTCAGAAGGAAGGACCGTACCAGCCAGAAGACACCCTTGAGGCCCATCGTCACCAGGCAGCCTCTTGAGCTGGTAGCTCTGGACCATGTGTAGTTGGCTCCAAGCCGGTCCGGCTACATCTATGCCCTCACGATTGTGGATCATTACTCCCGGTTCCTGGTGGTGGTTCCTGTTAAAGACCTGACAGCCCAAACAGCGGCCAGAGCCTTCCAGCAACACTTCTGCCATCCACACGGGTATCCGGAACAGGTCTTGACAGATCAAGGTCCAGCGTTTGAGGCTGAAGTCTTCCAGGAGTTCTGCAACCTCTACGGCTGTAGGAAGATTCGAACAACGCCTTACCACCCGCAAACCAACGGGCTGTGTGAGAAAATGAACAATATCGTCATTGATCTCCTCAAGACGTTGCCCCTGGAAGAACGCAGCCTGTGGCTGGAGAAAATGCCAGACCTGATTGACTTGTACAATCATATCCCGGTGAATGCTACAAATTGCACCCCGGCTTACCTGATGCGCGCAAGACCAGGTAAGCTGCCGATAGACCTGGAGATGGGAGTCCTGACACCCGAGGACACCACACCAGACGCGGACTGGGATACGGAACGGCGGCTACAATACAAGAAGGTACAGGAGAGTGTGGAGAGGAGTCAGGCTCAAGCGAGAGAAAAGCAAGAGAGGCTCTTCAACCAACACACCCCTGCTGGTCCCCTGGAACCTGGTGAGCAGGTCCTGAAGCGGAAGAGAAGGCTTCACAAGCTGGACGACCAGTGGGAGAGAGACCCGTACACAGTACTGCAGATTACCAAGGATGGAGGAGAAACCACTAGCACCGTCTCCAGAGACCAACTAAAACGGTGCCCCGAGCAACTGCAGAGTCCAAGTGAAGATCAAGATGGCCTTGAACCCGCAGAGGACAAGGAAGAAATGGTCAGCACCGTTCTCGGAGAGTTCCCCCGGACCTGGACTCGGATAAATGATGCCATAGTGGTACCCGCCCTACACTTCCTTCAACCTACCCAGCAGGAGCCTGCAGAAGAACAAGAAGAACAAGCAGCCCCAGAGGCAGAGGAACCCATGCCAGCAGCCCAGGAGAGTCAACCCTCTGCTGACAGTGAGCCTGCCATGCCTGCGTTAAGCCAAATAATCCGCAGACAGCTGCCTGCCCTGCCTGTAAACCCAGCTAGCCTGTCAACCCGGAGCACTAGGGGTCAAATGCCAGCTTGCTGGAAGATCTAAATGTATAATGTATATATTTAATGTGTTATGTTTGTACCCTGGTTATTAATAATGTTTCTCCAGTTTTCTTAGATGCAATGGACTGACAAGTTATGGACAGTGAATAACCGGAACTACCATGTAGATAGTTGCACCTGGTGCCCTCTTTCCAAGTTGGCCACAGAAGAAAAACCTGTCCGGCGTGTCCTCCTTGTGGTCCAAAGTAGTTAGCTCAGCCTTGCCGCCACGCCCAAGGCCAGGAACTTGGGGTTTATAGGGACAGGTCCCCACATCGCTCAAAAACTTCGCCTTGTTGGGTGAAATGGACACCCGGTCACGGATCATACTGTGACTCTCTTCTTTTGTTGGTGATATGGACACCCAGGCACAGACCACACTGTGACCTAAAGAACTCAATATGTGGTGTTGTTTGTTATTTCTTTCCCTGTTGTGTTTATGGTCATGCATTTATACCCTGTATTTGTGTTTATTGTTTAGTCCTGGAGTACTAAAATTTACTAGGGGGGAATGTGTCACCCCAGGCCTGGATGCCACAAATATTAAAGGCTGTGTCCATTAGCATGCAGCACCTCCTGTCCCAGGCCAGTAGGGGGAGCAGGCTGCCCCTATAAAAGCTGGAACTGAGGACAGGGTTAGGGACACCAGGACCCACTTCTGAAGCATCCAGAAGGGTTCCCAGAGGAAAGGGACAGGTCAGCAGCAGCTGAGGAGTCCGGGAGGCAGAGGAGGAACAGCAAGCCAGGGACAGAGGCGAAGAGAGCTGGTCCAGGCTGAGAGAGATCTACACAACAGGACACTGGGGTCCGAGGCTGTCAGGGTTGCAAGCCCGGCAGCAGATAACCGTCCTGCGAGGGATTTTAGGTCCCTTGGCCAGAGAAGCATGGAGGCTCCGCCACACAGATGGACCGGTACAGCACGGAGAAGCTACAGGTACCTAAAGCCCCAGTCGCAAGCCATACAGGCGAAGTACACGGCCAGCTCAGGGACGTGGGCTATCACACCACGAAAAGGGGGATAGTCAGCAAGGGCAGCGAGAGACCGGTAGGCCTACCCACTCACCCTGACCAGTGGGGCTCACCCGAATGCTCTCAGACACCCAGGCCCATTCCTACCCTGTACTCCTGTTGGGTCATTAGCACTAACTACAATAAAGAACCTGGACTGTTTGAAGCGGACTCTGAACCCTTATTATTGCGGCCTGCACCATCACCCCCAGCATCCTATTACACTGCCCTGAGGCTACACTCTTCCCGTAGGGAGTTATCCTATCCCTGTGCTGCATACCAACATCAGCCTCAGCGGTCTGCCCTGCAACGGCGGTCATCCCTGACCGCAATCCACGGGTGGCGTAGTCGGACATTCAAAACCCTACAAATAGACTGCCACAGCATTTGGTCTGACCACCCTGAGCCACAGGATCGGGTTGCCACTACTACCCCCAATATTGCACTGAAGCCCGGTTCCGGGTGCCCCACGGCCCAGGGGGCGAGTCAGATGTATATAACGCACTCGGCCTCCTATATAAAGTATAGACTATAGGAGGCTGAGAGTGCGGTATACGTCATATATGAGGCCTAGAGTGCGGGCGGCGGGTCTACATGATGTATACAACGCACTCGGCCTCCTATATAAAGAATAGACTATAGGAGGCTGAGAGTGCGGTATACGTCATATATGAATGGCCTAGAGTGCGGGCAGCGAGTCTACATGATGTATACAATACACTCAGCCTCCTATACAAAGTATAGACTATAGGAGGCTGCGAGTGCGGTATACGTCATATATGAGACCTAGAGTGCGGGCGGCGTGCCTATATGATATATACAACACACTCAGCCTCCTATATAAAGTATAGACTATAGGAGGCTGAGAGTGCGGTATATGTCATATATGAGGCCTAGAGTGCGGGCGGCGGGTCTACATGATGTATACAACACACTCAGCCTCCTATATAAAGTATAGACTATAGGAGGCTGAGAGTGCGGTATTCGTCATATATGAGGCATAGAGTGCGGGCAGCAGGTCTACCTGATGTATACAATATACTCAGCCTCCTATATAAAGTATAGACTATAGGAGGCTGAGAGTGCGGTATATGTCATATATGAGGCCTAGAGTGCGGGCGGCGGGTCTACATGATGTATACAACACACTCAGCCTCGTATATAAAGTATAGACAATAGGAGGCTGAGAGTGCAGTATACGTCATATATGAGGCCTAGAGTGCGGGCGGCGGGTCTACATGATGTATACAACACACTCAGCCTTCTATATAAAGTATAGACTATAGGAAGCTGAGAGTGCAGTATACGTCATATATGAGGCTTAGAGTGCGGACGGGTCTACATGATGTATACAATGCACTATATACTATAGGAGGCTGAGAGTGCGGTAAATGTTATATATGAGGCTTAGAGTGCGGACGGGCCTACATGATGTACAGTATATAACGCACTTGGCCTCCTATATAAAGTATAGACTATAGGAGGCTAAGAGTGCGGTAAATGTTATATATGAGGCTTAGAGTGTGGACGGGCCTACATGTTGTATATAACACGCTTGACGCGCCCCCAGGGCCGAAGGGTGCTCGGCAGCCGGGCCTATGGATGCCGGTTTGGGGAATATCACGGTGGCTGGCCCGGTCCGTGACCCAGGGCAGTCAGTGAAAAGGGGGGTTTTAATTTATAGAGGATTTGTAAAGTTCGTGACGCCACCTGTGGATTGCGGCTAAAGGGAGCCGCCGCTGTCTAGCAGTCCTCTGGAGCTGGTGTTTGGCAGCAGGGATGGTGTGGCTCTCCACAAGTAGAGCTAGCTCCAGGGCAGTGTAGAAAGTGTAAGTTGCGCTGGGCGTTGTAGTCCCGGGAGGGAGAGCTGGCGCAGATGAAAGAATGGACGGAGGCAGTACAGTGCAGTCATCCGAGTTTTTACTCACAGTTCTTATGACAGTTCCACTGGTGCACTGTACGGGTGCTAGCCTCCCACATCGTGCTGCGTTCTCCAGGAAGGGGTTCAGTTCTTCCTCAGGCAGGTTAGGAGTACCTGACAGAACCCCACTTTCTTGTTTTCCTAGCTAGACCGTCTTCACGTTGGGTCTTTCTCCCTTCTGCCCTGCGCTTCCCCACTCCCGGACCTGCTTGACCCTCACAGGGATTAGAATGAGGCTTCAGCAACTGACTATACAAGCCAAAAGCCTCCGGTTTTCCCAGCCGAGACTTAGAGTAACACAGCTGGACCAGGGGCCGGTCCCCTTCTTGTGGCCTACGATCCCTCTGTATTCTGACAGATTCGGGGCGTACGGGTGCCGTCCTGCACTCGCCGTATCCCCTAGGATCCCTTCAACAGATTGGAGCCTACTCCCTGCTCCCCTCCTGGGCCTCTAGGACTAGGCCATACTGGTGGAGCAGAGCTCCTAAAGAGACTCTGCTCCCAGACTGTTCTTCTGAACTGTGCTCTCACTAACTGACCTGCCACCCTAAGATGGCTTCTCTTTATATACCTACTTCTCCCAGTGCTCCCCCTAACTACTGTACTTCCTCCACCCACAGCCACTACTGGTTCCCCCTACCTTTGGGTTCGCCCCACTCCAGCCAGGGACAGAGCTCAGCAGAAAACACATTGCATCTTGCCCTTCCAGCCAGCCTGGAGCAGTGTAGTGTTGAATGTGGGTGCTGGGGTTCCAGGCAGCAATCCCTCCTTACCTGAGAGAAGGGAGACACCACACCTCTAGTTGAGATGCAAGTACCTCTGTGGCGACTGAACCCTCAGGGGCGCCACACACTCGTCCTCCTATATGAAGTATAGACTATAGGAGGCTGAGAGTGCGGTATAAGTCATATATGAGGCTTAGATTGCGGACGGGCCTACATGATGTATACAACGCACTCGGCCTTCTATATAAAGTATAGACTATAGGAGGCTGAGAGTGCGGTAAATGTTATATATGAGGCTTAGAGTGCGGAGGGGCCTACATGATGTGTGTCGCCCCAGGCCTGGATGCCACAAATATTAAAGGCTGTGTCTGAGAGCAGGAGGGAGGTTCCCTGGTCAGGGACCATTAGCATGCAGCACCTCCTGTCCCAGGCCAGTAAGGGGAGCAGGCTTCCCCTATAAAAGCTGGAACTGAGGGCAGGGTTAGGGAGACCAGGACCCACTTCTGAAGCATCCAGAAGGGTTTCCTAGAGGAAAGGGGCAGGTCAGCAGCAGCTGAGGAGTCCGGGAGTCAGAGGAGGAACAGCAAGCCAGGGACAGAGGCGACGAGAGCCGGTCCTGGCTGATAGAGAACTACACAACCGGACACTGGGGTCTGAGGCTGTCAGGGTTGCAAGCCCGGCAGCAGATAACCGACCTGCGAGGGATTTTAGGTCCCTTGGCCTGAGAAGCCTGGAGGCTCCGCCACACAGAGGGACCGGTACGGCACGGAGAAGCTACAGGTACCTAAGGCCCGAGTCGCAAGCCATACAGGCGAAGTACACGGCCAGCTCAGGGACGTGGGCTATCACACCACGAAAAGGGGGATAGTCAGTAAGGGCAGACAGAGAGCGGTAGGCCTACACACTCACCCTGACCAGTGGGGCTCACCCGAATGCTCTCAGACACCCAGGCCCATTCCTACCCTGTACTCCTGTTGGGTCATTAGTACTAACTACAATAAAGACCTTGGACTGTTTGAAGCGGACTCTGAACCCTTATTATTGCGGCCTGCACCATCACCCCCAGCATCCTAATACACTGCCCTGAGGCTACACTCTTCCCATGGGGAGTTATCCTATCCCTGTGCTGCATACCAACATCAGCCTCAGCGGTCTGCCCTGCAGCGGCGGTCATCCCTGACCGCAATCCACGGGTGGCGTAGTCGGACATTCAAAACCCTACAAATAGACTGCCACAGCATTTGGTCTGACCACCCTGAGCCACGGGATCGGGTTGCCACTACTACCCCCAACATTGCACTGAAGCCCGGTTCCGGGTGCCCCACGGCCGAGTCAGATGGCGAGTCAGATGTATATAACGTACTCGGCCTCCTATATAAAGTATAGACTATAGGAGGCTGAGAGTGCGGTATACGTCATATATGAGGCCTAGAGTGCGGGCGGCGGGTCTACATGATGTATACAACGCACTCGGCCTCCTATATAAAGTATAGACTATAGGAGGCTGAGAGTGCGGTATATGTCATATATGAGGCCTAGAGTGCGGGCGGCGGGTCTATATGATCTATACTTTATATAGGAGGCTGAGTGTGTTGTATAGATCATATAGACCCGCCGCCCGCACTCTAGGCCTCATATATGAAATATACCGCCCTCTCAGCCTCCTATAGTCTATACTTTATATAGGAGGCTGAGTGTGTTGTATACATCATATAGACCCGCCGCCCGCACTCTAGGCCTCATATATGAAATATACCGCACTCTCAGCCTCCTATAGTCTATACTTTATATAGGAGGCTGAGTGTGTTGTATACATCATATAGGCCCGCCGCCCGCACTCTAGGCCTCATATATGACGTATACTGCACTCTCAGCCTCCTATAGTCTATACTTTATATAGGAGGCTGAGTGTGTTGTATAGACTATAGGAGGCTGAGAGTGCAGTATACGTCATATATGAGGCCTAGAGTGCGGGCGGCGGGCCTATATGATGTATACAACACACTCAGCCTGCTATATAAAGTATAGACTATAGGAGGCTGAGAGTGCGGTATATTTCATATATGAGGCCTAGAGTGCGGGCGGCGGGTCTATATGATGTATACAGCACACTCAGCCTCTTATATAAAGTATAGACTATAGGAGGCTGAGAGTGTGGTATACGTCATATATGAGGCCTAGAGTGCGGGCGGTGGGTCTATATGATGTATACAACACACTCAGCCTCTTATATAAAGTATAGACTATAGGAGGCTGAGAGTGCGGTATACGTCATATATGAGGCCTAGAGTGCGGGCGGCGGGTCTATATGATGTATACAACGCACTCAGCCTCTTATATAAAGTATAAACTATAGGAGGCTGAGAGTGCAGTATACATCATATATGAGGCCTAGAGTGCGGGCAGCGGGTCTATATGATGTATACAACACACTCAGCCTCCTATATAAAGTATAGACTATAGGAGGCTGAGAGTGCAGTATACGTAATATATGAGGCCTAGAGTACGGGCGGTGGGTCTATATGATGTATACAACGCACTCAGCCTCTTATATAAAGTATAAACTATAGAAGGCTGAGAGTGCAGTATACATCATATATGAGCCCTAGAGTGCGGGCAGCGGGTCTATATGATGTATGCAACACAATCAGCCTCCTATATAAAGTACAGAATATAGGAGGCTGAGAGTGCGGTATATGTCATATATGAGGCTTAGAGTAGGGACGGGCCTACATGATGTATACAACGCACTCAGCCTCCTATATAAAGTATACACTATAGGAGGCTGAGAGTGCGGTATACGTCATATATGGGGCCGCCGCCTATATGATATATAGATCGCACTCTCTACCTCCTATATGAAATATAGATCACACTCTTGGCCTCTTATACCACATATACAATCTATAAGGCCTCTTTCACACATCAGTGTTTCCAGTATGTGTTGTGACAGTTTCCACACGTATCAGAGACACTGACACACGTAGACACATTCAGATGAATGGGTCTGTGCACATGTCAGTGCGTTTCCACAGACCGTGTGTCTGTGGGAAAAACACGCTGATATGTTTGTTTTTTTACACCATGCACGGGTCGAAAAACGCCTGCACACGTACGCACTGATGACACACTGATGACACACAGATGATTTCCGTGTGACACGTAGCGGCGCCTGGGAATCAGTAGTACAGTTCGTGCTGTTCCCAGGCGCCGGTACGTGTCACAAAGATGCCACACAGACACGGATATCTCCGGTACTGTTTTTTCCAGTATGGGAAATATCCGGACATGTGAAAGAGCCCCATGTCATATAGGAGGCCGAGAGTCTGTATGTCATATAGGAGACCGAGAGTGCGGTATATGTAATATATGGGGCCTACTGTGTATAATGTATAGATCGCACTCTACCTCCTTTATGAAATATAGATCACACTCTTGGCCTCTTATATGACATATACAGAGTATATGTCATATAGGATGCTGAGAGTGCGGGTCTATATTACATATACAACACACTCAGCCTCCTATGTAAAGTATATATTATAGGAGAAGGAAAGTGCGGTCTATATCTCATATAGGAGGCCGAGAGAGTGGTGTATGTCATGTGTGGGGCCTATATGATGTATAGATCGCAGTTTCTGCCTCATATATGACAAACAGACCGCACTCGCGGCCTCCTATATAAAGCATATATTATGGGAGACCGAGCATGCGGTCTGTATGTCATAGAGGAGGCAGAGAGTGCTGTACACGACCTATAAACTCGCACTCTCTGCCTCCTGTATGATGTATAGACCGCAGTCTCGTTGTTCCTTATGTAGTGTATACAGCATAATAAAGTGTATAGTATGGTGCTGTGTTTGTATAATATTATGTAGCGTTGTGTATATAATATATTTTTAGCGCCAACATATTCCGCAGCACTTTACATTACAGAGGGGACATGTACAGAAAATAAAGACAGTACAGGATAACACACAACTCAGATACCAAGAGGAGTGAGGGACCTGCTGCTCGCAAGCTACAATCTATGGAGAAATAGGGAGACACGAAAGGTAAATGATAAAATGTGCTGATATTGTATGATACAACCATTATACACTAAATAGGGTCTGCACCAGCCAGCATGTGTACAGTACCAATACAGGGGACTATTAAGTGCATGGAGGGTGTGTACACAGATGCTACAAGGGTCTATATATGAATATAACAGGAGAAACAGAGTTTATATAGGCATAAAACCAGTATAGCTTTATTAGATACAAGATAGTAAAAAAGCCACAACAGTGGCGACACAAAGTAAATAACAGATTACAAAATACAGTACATGGTAACATATGTAGAGAGTATATGTGGCAAACCACCCCCCCCCCAAAAAAAGGGCTATAGAAGGGCAAGGGGTACTCCCCGCAATCAATTGTTATATTCAACAGCTTCCGCTGGGAAGAAAGACATGGGAAGGATCCGCTACATCTCCACCTTTAATCATGAGTGGGGGGAGATGCGGCGGATCCTCTCCAAGCATTGGGGTGTTCTTGGTGCGGAGCCCTCCCTACGAGAATATGTGGGGGACTATCCACTCATGACACCCAGGAAAGCCAATAACCTGGGTGACATGTTGACACGGAGTCATTATGTTCCCCCACTTACCAACCCTTTTGGGTCCTGAGGACCAAGGATTGGCTTTTTTCCTTGCGGCCACTGTCTGGCATGCGCCAATGCCGTGCGCTCTGTTTCCTTTTCCTCATCCGACGGCTCTCGTGAATACCAAATTTGTAATTATATATCCTGTGGTTTAACCCATGTGATTTATTACGCAACTTGTGCCTGTGATTTAATTTACATCAGTTTGACCACGAGAGAGCTAAGAGTGAGGATACGGGAACACGTGCGCGACATTGGCGCGGCCAGAACGGTGGCCGACCAACGGGAGCCAAAAACTATCCCACGTCACTTTCAATGCAAACATAACTGCGATCCAAAATCTTTGAAGGTGCGTGGAATTGATATTTCACACCTTGGCTCCCGTGGAGGTGACTGGACAAAGGCTCTTGGTCAAAAGGAAGTAAAATGGATCGTATGTCTGAATACCATGTCTCCTCGGGGCCTTAATGAGGCACTTAGCTTTGCCCCCTTCCTGTGACATGGGCCTCGCCTGTTATATCATTCTCCGCCTTAGATGTTATATAACCAATTTTGGCCCTTTTGGCTATTTTTGTTTTTAATATTTATCTGGTATTTTCAATATTTGCTTTTTACCTTTTAATCCCTATTTTTCTTTATTTTTCCTCTTGGCTCCTTTTTTCTTTGGTCCATATATAGCATGAGAACGGAACCACATCCTATTTTATGCGCTGATCAACATCACTGGATTTAATGAGACCGGCCCTGCATACTGTATACATGGACATCTCTACACATTTGATGTTATACTGTCGTGACTTGTATTATCGGCCATTATATATATAATGCATTGCAGGACTAATGATTGCTTGACCCTTTGTTATTTTTTTGGATGCCGGCCTCTGCTATTGGCCATTATGTTGCTAGGTGACACACGATGCGGTGCGCATGCGCTCTGGGCACGCTGCTCTCGGCCCGGGCATGGCCGTCTTTCTCCTGGCCGCGCACTTCCGGTGCACATACCATGTGTTTCCGGCGTGCGCGTTACCAGGTGACGGATTCTGCCCGCACCGACAGTTTCCGGCGCCTAGCGCATGCGCCGACGAGCATCGGTCACTTATTCACTTCCGGTCACGTGACTAGTATCGCGGTCACGTGACCGTGTGAAAAGACTTTAAAAAGGTCCCTGTCCTTTACAAGCTTATGCCTCTTGAGAAAGCCCATAGCATCGGGGCGAAACACGCGTCGAGCCTCCCTTTTGGTCTCTTGGTGCCTTGAGTTTATCCTGTTCCTGGTCTACCTGTCACCTTTCTTCTGCTGGCCCTCCCTTATTAGTGACTGGTAAGCGGTATTTGAATTCTCCTCGACATTTGATGCATACCTGCACACTTGTGCGGATACTCTTTACTTATGGTATATTCAATATGTTCTCTGCTTATCACTCCCCCTTTTTTTGGGGGGGGTTTTGCCACATATACTCTCTACATATGTTACCATGTACTGTATTTTGTAATCTGTTATTTACTTTGTGTCGCCACTGTTGTGGCTTTTTTACTATCTTGTATCTAATAAAGCTATACTGGTTTTATGCCTATATAAACTCTGTTTCTCCTGTTATATTCATATTTAATATTGAGTAGGCTTGTGGCCATTAGAAGCTATGTATTTTCTAGTTGTCTTCCCGCCACGACTCTAAAAGATGAAGGCCGTTCTGTGTATAAGGGTCTATATATGCTACTACAGTATACACAGTATATGGTGTACAGATGGTTAGATACTAAGGTACTGCGTATATAGTGTGGAATCCACACTATATACACTGCCATAGCTATACATTATATAGTATATACACTGCTCCACTCTATATTCCTGAACACAGTGTATACAGTGCTGGCCAAAAGTATTGGCACGTCTGCAATTCTGTCAGATAATACTCAGTTTCTTCCTGAAAATGATTGCAATCACAAATTCTTTGGTATTATTCTCTTCATTTAATTTGTCTTCAATGAAAAAAACACAAAAAGAATTGTCCTAAAGCCAAATTGGATATAATTCCACATCAAACCTAAAAAAGGGGGTGGACAAAAGTATTGGCACCCTTTGAAAAATCATGTGATGCTTCTCTTCTCTAATTCGTGTAATTAACAGCACCTGTAACTTACCTGTGGCACCTAACAGGTGTTGGCAATAACTAAATCACACCTGCAGCCAGTTAACATGGATTAAAGCTGACTCAACCTCTGTCCTGTGTCCTTGTGTGCACCACACTGAGCATGGAGAAAAGAAAGAAGACCAAAGAACTGTCTGAGGACTTGAGAAACCAAATTGTGAGGAAGCATGAGCAATCTCAAGGCTACAAGTCCATCTCCAAAGACCTGAATGTTCCTGTGTCTTCCGTGCGCAGTGTCATCAAGAAGTTTAAAGCCCATGGCACTGTGGCTAACCTCCCTAGATGTGGACTGAAAAGAAAAATTGACGAGAGATTTCAACGCAAGATTGTGCGGATGGTAGGATACCCAGGAAGACCCCACTTCTTACCCTGAGACATAAAAAAGCCAGGCTGGAGTTTTCCAAAAAACTTACCTGAGAAAGCCTAAAACGTTTTGGAAGAATTTTCTCTGGTCAGATGAGACAAAAGTAGAGCTTTTTGGGAAAAAGCATCAACATAGAGTGTACAGGAAAAAAAAAGAGGCATTCAAAGAAAAGAACACGGTCCCTACAGTCAAACATGGCGGAGGTTCCCTGATGTTTTGGGGTTGCTTTGCTGCCTCTGGCACTGGACTGCTTGACCGTGTGCATGGCATTATGAAGTCTGAAGACTACCAACAAATTTTGCAGCATAATGTAGGGCCCAGTGTGAGAAAGCTGGGTCTCCCTCAGAGGTCATGGGTCTTCCAGCAGGACAATGACCCAAAACACACTTCCAAAAGCACTATAAAATGGTTTTAGAGAAAGCACTGGAGACTTCTAAGGTGGCCAGCAATGAGTCCAGACCTGAATCCCATAGACAACCTGTGGAGAGATCTCAAAATGGCAGTTTGGAGAAGGCATCCTTCAAATATCAAGGACCTGGAGCAGTTTGCCAAAGAAGAATGGTCTACAATTCCAGCAGAGCATTGTAAGAAACTCATTGATGGTTACCGGAAGCGTTTTTTTGCAGTTATTTTGGCTAAAGATTGTGCAACCAAGTATTAGGCTGAGGGTGCCAATACTTTTGTCTGGCCCTTTTTTGGAGTTTTGTGTGAAATGATCAATGATTTGATTTTTGCTTCATTCTCTTTTGTGTTTTTTCCTTGCAAGCAAATTAAATGAAGATAATAATACCAAAGAATTTGTGATTGCAATCATTTTCAGGAAGAAACTGAGTATTATCTGACAGAATTGCAGGGGTGCCAATACTTTTGGCCAGCACTGTATGTATTGTGGTGCAGCGGCATTGCTATAATGATCTAGTATGTCTGTTTAGGCTATTTCCTCCCCCTCAGCTGACTGGTCACATGACTGTGACATCACACAGGTCCTTTTGCTCACAGAAGGTATGGACACGTGACTGTGAGATAAGCACAGGTCCTGTGGCTGTGTCTACAGGATATATAAAAACCTGGTGAGTTGAGCAGAGTGCAGTGTACCTGTGAGAGAGGCATGAGGCCTGTTCCCCGGGTGGGTGGGACACTGTTTGTCTGAAGCCTAGTGAGGCCGGGTGAAGCCTGGATCCCGTGTGGATGTCAGTAAGCCTTTGGAGGGCCAGAGGCTAGAGACCCCATCTGGGAAACAAATGGACCAAAGCAGCTAAAGCCCGACGTAGGTAATACTATTTGTGTTATGGACATTTTCATGGACATTGTTTTATTATTACCTTGCGGGAGGCTGTAACTAGAGCCAAGTGGGCCGGTCTGCCACTTGGGCTCGTGGACTTTATATCTGTGTCGGTGGGCCACGGAGTTGGACCCGGAAATCAGCAGCTTATGGAGTTAATAAATTGCTGACTTGAGAAATACCGGAAAATATGGCAGGTGTGTTTTAAATTGACGCAGCGAAGCGAGTATCCCCCAGGATAATGACAAGCGCTGCCTTACATGTGGTTTGAGAGCGCGGGCAGCTGCAGTCTGGTTGCTGGGAGCATCTGCAGTCTGGTTGCTGGGAGCAACTGTGAAGGTCGTCGTCGCACTCAAACCTGGTTTGCTGTGGCTCGGCGGGGCTCACGAAGGTCAAAGCATCTGGCTACAACTCGGCAGGGTTGTGAAGGTCGTTGTCACACTCAAACCTGGTTTGCTGTGGCTCGGCGGGGCTCACGAAGTCAAAGCATCTTGCTGCAACTCGGCGGGGTTGCGAAGATTGACATCGCTCTCAAATCCTGTTTTGCGGTGGCTCGGCGGGGCCACGAAGATTTTTTCGGGGGGAGCGGTGAAGTTCAAGTGTGAACAGTGTACCGTGATGGCTGTGTGCAAAGCAACAGAGGTGTCTGGAGCTAATGAGTGTTTGAAGGGACGGTTGGGTCCGGAGCAGGTATTTGAGAAACTGTTACTGGACATGGTGCGGGAACCGCAGGAGCTGTGGGCACCATATAGAATGGTGGCCGTGGACCATTCTATGGACCCTCCGGGGGCGCCCGTGTTGTCCCAGAGTGCCCGGGGAGGTGATAAGAGGTCTTGTGAACTGAGTCCTAAGACTGTCGCTGATGTTTTTTGTAAAAATTCCCTTACAGGTGTGGTTGTACAAAAGGGGGCGGAGTCTAAAAAGGGGCGGATTTTCACAAGAGCGTAGAGTGTGGAAAACTGGAAATTGTTGATGGTGGGTTGGTACCTCCTAGAAATGACAATTTGACCGTTGAGAACGGTGTGACTCCAGTGGAGGGGGTTGAAGTCAAAGTGGGAGGTGACCTGGTAGTCCACAACATCATGGGGAGTGACACAGACCTGATAGCTGACGGTGACACTACGGAAGTAGGAGAGGTCAGTCAGGAGGGACTAGACGAGGGGAGAGAGTCCACATCTCGACGTAGACGGCGCAAGGGCCACAGAAAGGTTGCTCCTGTAGTCTTGACTAAAAGTGAAAATAAAGAAAATGTAATGGTGTGTGCCGTTGTTACAAGGGTGGATCCTACTTCAGAGGCAGAAGAGGAGGTGACGGACCTGGAGAACGTGTCCTCAGACCAGCAGAGCCTGGAGTCTGAACGGCAGAGGGTATTCCAGGTTGTGAAGGACTTACGGCGAAGTCTAAAGGAAAGCAACGAGGAAGTTGTCCAGTGGAAGGAGATGTTCCACGCAATTAAGGAGGACCGCCGCAAAATTAAGGAGGAGGTTTCGCAGTTGAAACTTGAGAAGGAGACGCGGCAGGATGGAGTTTCTGGACGTCATCCGGAACTAGAACGACTGCGCGAACAGTTCAACCAGGAGCTGTGTGAATCTAAAAAGGAGTATGATGAACTCATGAGGGAGCTGCAGCAGTTCCAGGACCAAGTAAAGCCTCTAATGCAGGAGAAGGAGCGACTGGAGGACTCTGTACCAGCGAGACCAGGAGCTATCCGCCCTGAAAGAAGCAATAAAAGTTGAAGTGTCTGCTCACGACCATGAGGCAGAAAAGAGGCATGAAAGGTTCAGTGAGGAACTGCAACAGATTAGGAGAGATTATGAGGACCTCCTCAAGCTTAAAGGAAAACTAGAGGAGGGTAAGGCGGATGCAGAGCAAGAGCGCCAAGTGGTTGAGACCACTCTGCAAGATATCCGTGAGGAGAATGATGATCTCCGGGGAAAGACCCTAGATCTGGAAGCTCAGGTGAAGGAGCTACAGATGTCCTGTGATACCCTCCAGAAGGCGGAGACGTACCTTAAGGAAACAGTCAGCAAGATGGAAGCTGAGCGAGAGAAGATGGAGGAGTCCATCGGAAAAGCCACAGACCAGAGCCAGGAGTTGACCGCTGGTGATGGGGGGTATGAAGCAGATACCTCCTCGAGTGATGTGAGCTCTGATGATTCGGTGGATGTCGGAGCCGAGATCAAGCAGCTCAAGGAGTTGCTACAAGCCCAGTGGACGCAAGAGAAGCGTGAGAGACTGGCTATTGAGAGCCGAGTGGGCACATTGGAGACGGAGAGGTCTGAGAGAGCTCTCCTGCTGGAAGAGCAGTTGAAGCAGGAAGAGCTTCAGAGATGGACTGCTGAGAGGCGAGTAACTGAGCTAAAAGGAGAAGTTTTAGAGCTCTAAGGCCGCCTAGCAAAGTGTCACGCGGTGAACGAGGTCTCCTTGGAGAAGGGAAAAGGCAAACAAGTTGCACTTACTCCCTTAGACCATGAGAAGGTGGACCTGAGGAGAGCTAAGAGTATGGTGTTGAAAGATAATGGTGAAGTGGAGGTGGTCAAGATGAAAAGTTGAGAAGTTGTAGCTGTGAGTCCGCTCAGGGGAAGCATCCAGGGTGAAGAAGCTGGAAGTCAGTTGTCCCTGAAACCTGAGCTGGTTGATCGTCTGGAAACCACTGGTGAGACCGAAACGTCTCGGTACAAGTGCCTCGTAGATGTACCCGAGGACCTGAGGGAAGAATGCACCCGTGAGTTCGTGCATGAGGAGTTTAAGAAGGCCGTGGGAGCCTGGAAGGTGTACTTGACCTCAGAGGCCAAACAGCTGGTGGTCCTGTCCACGACCTGAAGTCACAGTGAAGAGGGTGGCAATCCTGAGTGACATACATTGGCGATGTATTCGCACGAAGCGGTTTCTCCGGTTGAAGACTGAGCAAGCCGCTAGACAACTGGAGCTGATGAGAGAGGCTCACAGTCTGCTAGAAGAGGTCATCCGGGTGCCTCATGTTCTGGTGAGAGAGCTCATTGGGAGAAATGGCCGAGCCATGCAGATGATGGTGAAGAAGTCTGGTGTGGTGAGCAATCCACATGATCGTCAGGACTGGATACCGGATGAAGACGGCATGGTGTCATTCTACGCTATAGGAACGGAGAAAGTCTGGCATATATGAGCATGCTGGTGGAGTACCGAGTGACCTACCTGCGAGAGGTGGAACAATTGAGTCTCGCTAGACTGCGAGTAGATGGACAGCATCATCTGAGCAGTAGAGGATGGCAGCCGTCTGGAAATGGTGGGACCCGACAGAGAAGGGGGCCCCTAAATAACAGAACACCTGAAGTTAGGGACCCTTCAAGGTGTCCTGAGAGTAGTGGGCGTGGGTTTAGAGGTAGTGAGACCTCCAGTAACTCAGGTGTGGGTGGCCCATACAAACGACCCAATAGAGGACTGGACAATATGGAGTCGAACCAGACCTTAGGTACAAGGACATGTGAGTTGCACTGCCGTATTGACCGCTGGGAGCGGGGGAGACCTGACAGGGTTTCGACTGACCGCTGGGAGCGGGGGAGGCCTGACAAGGTTACGACCCGGAAAGGTGACCTGACGAAGTCAGTGACATTGACAGATGGGAGGTCCCTAAGGAATGGGCTAATGTCAATGAATAATGTTCCAGGGGCTGGACAACGTAAGGGTCAAGTGCATGGTCTCTGTGAACTGTGGGTTTTAAACTGTTGTGTATATTATGTGTTCAACCCCACAGGTTTGAACAGAGGGGGGGAATATGTGGTGCAGCGGCATTGCTATAATGATCTAGTATGTCTATTTAGGCTATTTCCTCCCCCTCAGCTGACTGGTCACATGACTGTGACATCACACAGGTCCTTTTGCTCACAGAAGGTATGGACACGTGACTGTGAGATAAGCACAGGTCCTGTGGCTGTGTCTACAGGATATATAAAAACCTGGTGAGTTAAGCAGTGTGCAGTGCACCTGTGAGAGAGGCATGAGGCCTGTTCCCCGGGTGGGTGGGACACTGTTTGTCTGAAGCCTAGTGAGGCCGGGTGAAGCCTGGATCCCGTGTGGATGTCAGTAAGCCTTGGAGGGCCAGAGGCTAGAGACCCCATCTGGGAAACAAATGGACCAAAGCAGCTAAAGCCCGACGTAGGTAATACTATTTGTGTTATGGACATTTTCATGGACATTGTTTTATTATTACCTTGCGGGAGGCTGTAACTAGAGCCAAGTGGGCCGGTCTGCCACTTGGGCTCGTGGACTTTATATCTGTGTCGGTGGGCCACGGAGTTGGACCCGGAAATCAGCAGTTTATGGAGTTAATAAACTGCTGACTTGAGAAATACCGGAAAATATGGCAGGTGTGTTTTAAATTGACGCAGCGAAGCGAGTATCCCCCAGGATAATGACAAGCGCTGCCTTACAGTATATATAATGTGTGTGTATAAATATATATATATTTATATATATTGCAGAGTACCACTTCTGTCCTGTATACTGGGCATAATTCTCTATGTATTATCCTTTATATACACTGGATAGTACCAATTCTCCTGCACTGTATACTGGGTGTAATTCTCAGTATCTGTATATACACACTGCACTGCTAAAATAAAATGTATAATAATAATAATGTGAGTGGTTTCCCCTCTGAAACTTACCACTCCCAGCAGGCCCTGTCAGATTTAACCCTTCAGGGTTTACTGGGAGTTGTAGGTTTGTTACTGCACTGATGATGCGGGGACAGGTATTGCATCCGAGCCCACAGCACCAAGTCATTCACACTGTAAGGCTATTTTCACACTTGCGTTGTGAAATCCGTCCAACTCTTCTGCCTGGAAAGAGTCGGATAGATTTCACAAAATTCCAGCACTTTCCTGATACAGCCTGATGCTCCCTTTGACTATAAAGGGAGGCTGGTCGTGAGCCAGCAAAATAGGCAAGCGCGCTGCTACATTGACTGTGCTCTATACATGCCAGGTGCAGGCTGTATAATACAGCAGGCACCGAGCTGAAAAGATCAGGGCTGGCGATGCCACCATACCCGGTTATTTAAACCCTCAGATGCCACGTTCAATAGCAATTGTAGAATCTGTGACGTAAAGCAGAGGGAGGCGACTCATATTGGAGCAGTGAAATCGCCTCTGCCTGGCACATTCCCATGGTAAGCTGTAACAGGTACCTGTGTATAATTTAAGGAAAAAATGCTGGGATGATCTTCATGATTTTTTACCATATTTTTGCATCCTGCTTTTATAAACAGAGGTTTCATACTTGCTCCCTACCGCTGAGGTCCTCCATGCCTCTTGCATGTCAATGCTCTGGGTCTCGCTGTGCTTATATCTGCCACAGCAATGGCCACATGCTCCACTGCAGTCAATGACTGGCTTCACATGTCACCACTGAAACCAGTTATTGGCTCCTGTGCCGGCTGTGATAGATGGAAACACTATGTGGACTGTTCCATGGACATGGAGAAGGTGATGTAGAAGACCGTAGCGGTGCATAGCGGGTAAGGACCTATTCACATTTCAATTTTTCACTGACATGTGTTGTCCACATTTCTCATTTGCAGCACGCATACACATTGATTTTAATGTGTGTTCACATATCAGTGTTGTTTTACGGACCATGGGTCAATGAAAAAAATTCATGAACACATGCACTATTTTTGGTCCGTGATGCGGACCAAACACACACACACTAAATTCTATGGGTCTGTGAAAATCACGGGAATGACATCCATGTTTGGTCCGTTTTTAACAGATAGATGCATTGGAAATTATTTTCTGAGCTGAGCAGTGTCCATGGAATACGGATGACCCATTGAGGGCACACAGACGTGAAACGGACCCTTCATGGATGAAACGTACACATTTTAGACACGGTGTGAACAGTGCCTAGGTACGAATCTTCTGTTTAGACAGGCATGCTGAGGGCACTTGCTAGAAAATAATTTTTCCAGAACATCCCCTTTACAGGTCAAAGTACGCTGCAAACAGTACAATTGCAAAATAAGACAATATACAACAGTTTCCTCTTTACAATGAAAGAACTAATAGTATTACATGTTCTTTTATGTAGGACCAATGTGAATGCTGTGCATTGTGAACAAGCAAGAGCTGAGAATACTGCGTAGACCACCGGATAAGTTGGTAGCCAGTTATAAAGTGATACAGGGTAGCTGATACACGAAATCTAGTATTGATAGCTAGCTTTTTGTTTTACTGGTAGAACATTGACTCAGAAATACAATGAATACTAAATGGAATTTAGGCTAGTTTCACACAAGTGAATCTACTGTGTGAAACACGCTGCTGGTATATCCGCTCTGGAGGAAGATCGTGCCGGCATTACACTTACATATACTCATATACAATGCCCAGCGCTTCCTCCTGTTCTGTAATGTAGTGACAAGCTGCAAATTGCATCTCGTTAGATTACAGAGCTGTAGTGTGGGCGCCTAGAGTCAATTACCCTGGTGGGCCCTAGGCACCCCAGTCCGACCCTGGCAATATTATTATCCTTTTGTCATAATATCATCACATAATTGTGTTATCTTCATTGTGCTTTATACAGATAACACCATGCTGTTTTGCACCATCTTGTGGCCTTTTTTGAGTATTACGCTCCCACTATGCACAGTGTTGATTTCTCTCTATGAACTATGAATGCTACACTACTTTTGCAGATTGCCCCGGTGGCACGCATTCTCATCTGGTGCCCTGCCAGTTCTCTTCCTGTATCTTTTGTTCCCTTCGGCGTCACAATCCAGTTTGTGTCACGGTCGGTCATGTGATGTGGGTCGAGGCAAGCTCCCGGACTTCACCAGTTCACGCATGCGTCACTACACTCTGCGTCCCTCTCCTATTGGCTAGCGCAGCATTTTTATTCTCTCTCTTCCTGTGATGTGTCGGGGTGGGCACATTGTAAGGCAGCTCCTGCTGTGAACAAAGTATGCAGTAAACTCATTTTTTCTCATCCATCCTGAGTGTACGCTATTTGACCGTGCCATGTATGGGAATATATATATACCTTTTACCCCAATCTTGTATACTTGACCATTATTTAGTCCCCATACCCCCGTATATTCTCATAGCATCATCAATAGTATACATGTATTTTTACACATATTTGCTTATATATATTTCAGATGATGGTTATATACAGTATACTGTATTTGTGATTTTATACTAAGCAGTGAGTCTCCTTTACATTTTACTATTTATATGTGTGATCTGCACCATCTTCCTGTTTTTGTATGTCCACTGCACCTTTTTACTTCATCAATAAAGTTAATCTTTTATGACATTTATTTATGAATCGCTATATTGACTTAATTATTATTTTTTTGTCCCTTCTATTAGTCTGTTGGCGCTAATGTCTGAGATATATGTACACACACTTATTATCCTCTAACATCAGAAGCACAGCGCACTTTATCCAGGACCAACAGGAATATACCTCGAGTGTCCTTATTGTTATATATATGACTCGCCCCCAGGGCCATGGGGTACTCGACAGCCGAGCCTTATGGCTGCTTTTGGGGGAGATCACGGTGGCTGGCCCGGTCCGTAACCCAGGGCGGGTCAGTGTAAAAAGGGGGATATTTTGTAGGGGAATTTGCCGTGACGCCACCTGCGGTGTCTGGTGAGGATCACCAGCGCTGCAACAGTCCTCTGAGGCAAATGTTAGGACAGCTTGTGATGGATCGGCTCCCCACAGGTGGAGCAGGCCTCAGGGCAGTGTAGATAAATGGAGGAGGTGTGCTGGGCGTTATAGTGCAGGGAGGGAAATGGCACCGGCGAAATAAAGGAGCGGAGGCAGCTCAGTGCAGTCATCCAAGATTTACTCACAGTTCTTAGACAGTCCACAGGTGCACTGTACCGGCGCAAGCCTCCCGCGTCGCACTGCGTTCACCGGGCAAGGGTTCAGTCCTTCCTCAGGCAGCTCGGGTGTACCTGGCAGAACCCCACTTTCATATGTACCTTCCTAGACCGACTTCACGTTGGGTCTTTACTCCCTCCTGCCCTGCGCTTCCCACTATGAATCCTGTTCGGGTGCTGCGAGCCCCCCCTGTCCGTCGGAGTTGCACAGACCTGCTTGACCTTACTAGGATTGGGGTGGGGGGTTCGACTACTGGCTATAGAAGCCTCCGTTTTTTCCAGCCGAGGCTTGAAGCTGCACGACTGGGCCAGGGGCCGGTCCCCTTCTTGTGGCCTAGATCCTCCTGACACTTGGCAGGTTCGGGGTGTACGGGTGCCGCCTGCACTCGCCGTACCCCCTAGGATCCCTTCTGCAGGACGGAGCTTACTCCCTGCTCCCCTCCTGGGCCTCTGTCCTAGGCCCTTGTAGTGGAGCAGAGCTCCTACAGAGACTCTGCTCCCAGACTGTTCCTCTGAACTGTCCCTAGAACACTGATCTCTTCAGACTTGGGCCTCACTGGCTAGGCCCGCCTCTGGAGCAGAGCTCCTGTAGAGGCTCTGATCCTCTCACTCTCCTCCTCTGACTGAACACACTCTCTCTAAGATGGCTTCCCTATTTATACTCCTATCAAAGTGCTTTCTCTAACTACTTCCTCCACCCACACCCACTACTGGTTCCCCCCATCCAGCCAGGGACAAGGCTCAGCAGCTGCGCTCTGCATGTTGCCCCCCCAGCCGGCCTGGAGTAGGGTAGTGTTGGATGCAGGTGTTTGGGGTTCCGTGCAGCACTCCCACCTTACCTGAGAGAAGGGAGACACCACACCTCGGGGTGAGGTGCAGTACTTCTGTGGCGACTGAACCCTCAGGGGCGCCATATATATACCGTATATAATTAAAAATAAAAAAACAGAATATCCTCCCGCCATTTTTACTTTTTCAGTTCTTTTATTGTACTCTAATGAATTTACATTTTTAACTACCTGATTCTTGTCATTCCCTTTCTCCTTTTACCCCAGCCCTGTTACAAGCGCAAGTCTGTATATATCAGATATATACCATTTTATCTACTTTACCCATTAGACGACTGTGGTAATCGTCCTTTCTTGCAGCAGGTTTCAAGGGCTCAACTGCAAGCACCACCATCCTTTTTATTACTTAATTTCTGAGTACAGATCACCATAAAAAACACGAATCTGTCAATGAGTTTATGGGAAAAAGCAAACAAGTTATGGACTGTGGAAGAGATATATGTGACCAAAATGAACACTCATTTCCAGCAGATGATACCTATGACCTATCCCTACACTAAATACAGCTAACAGCGGTATTAATAGGGAATAGAATAGATGTTACCTTGATATTTTTTTTAGGTTGCAGCAGCAAGGACTATAAGGCAATAATTCTTGACTAGATGCCTGTAATAGCTATCCCTACTGCGACAGCTCAAACTACATGAACTACAGATAAGAACGGTATTATTAGAGAATATAATCTATTTGAATTAGCCCTGAAAAAAGCTATTAGTTTAACGTAGCAGCACCAAGGACTGTTATTTCATCAACCCTGCTGGGGAATATAGTGGAGCATTTCGTATCTACTCAGCCTAATATGGAGGAGACCAGGATCTTCTATACTTACTGTACAAAGTCTCCTGTCCTGGCTGTGACATCCTGTATGCAGTGTGAGAACTCCCAATGTGACGACCACCTGACAGCCCACAACAAGGCACTGGATCATATACTAATAGAATCCGGCTCTTTTGGTTTCCAAAAATGCTCCCTCAACAAGAAGATGGAGCCTCAGAAAAGCATTTTTTACTATTAATAAGGAGTGGGTGTCCTAGACTGGTAATGCATGCGCTTTAAGGACTGCCAAAAATTAGAAGGAGGCACTCCAATACCTCTTTGAAGAGACGTAGTGGAGGGACTCAGAAAACCTTTTTTTCCCATTATTAATGAGTGGGTATCCTAGACTGATAATGCGCATGCACTAAGTGCATGGGCTGGAAAACATTTAGGCTATGTGCCCACGTTTCGGACCTGAAGCATATTTTTTACGCTTCTCCCTGGCGGGAAAATCGCATGCGGATATTACATGCGGTTTTCCCGCCAGGTAGAAGCGTTTGTGAGGCGTCTTTGCATGCATTTCCGCATGCGGGTTATCAAGCACTTCTCCAAGCATCACTTGGAAAAGTGCTTGACAACTTGTTCAGAATGGTAAAAAATAAACTTTATACTCACCTTCTGATGCATTCTCTGCCCCGTCCGGAGGCTTGAGCGGCTCACGCTGTTGTGTGCAGGACTTGCGGTGACGTCATTGTGTCATGTGGTGGGTCACATGACTCAATGACGTGGCAGGTCCTTCAGACAACAGCGCGACGGAGGGAAAACATCAGAAGATAAGTATAAACTTTATTTTATTCTTTTTTTTTTACAGGTTCTTTGGTACCCAGGTCTGGATGAGAGTCTCCTCTCATCCAGACTTGGGTACCATCCGCACATTGATTCCGCTGCGCTTCCGCAAAATTAATGAACATGCTGCGGATTTTTGACCGCAGCATATACGCTGCGGAAAAATCCGCAGCATGGGCATTGACATTGCGGAATGCCATTGGGGACCATGGGGTGCGGATATACATGCGTTTTTCAAGCGTTTACGCTGCGGAAATTCCGCAGCATATACGCTTGAAAAACGCTACGTGGGCACACAGCCTTACCCCCGGAGGGGGTATACATTTATATCAGAAAATGTTAGCGATAGGCCTCTCAAAATTCTCAATGCGGGTATTATAAACACCCTTAAAAGATTTATAGTAAGGGTAGCATGATCACCCTGTTGATATGGTGGTGGAGGAGAAGGAGGAGGAGGACATAAAAAGGTCAACCTGTCAGCATTTTCAGATGAGAGGCGGATGTGCCTATCAGTTATAATTTTCCCGGCGGCACTAAAAACCCGCTCTGACAAAACGCTAGCAGCAGGGCAGGTCAGGACATCCAAGGTGTAGAGAGACAGTACATGCCATGTGTCCAGCTTGGATACCCAATAGTTGTAAGGCACAGAGGAATCATGAAGGACGCTGGTACAGTCAGCAAGGTACTCAGCATCTTCCAAAACTTTTCCCTCCTTGTCAGAGTACACCAGACATCAGGGCCTGGGCGCTGGGAGGGTTTGAGAAAACTGTCCCAGACCTTTTTTAGTGTTCCCCTGCCTCTGCTCCATCTGGTGTGCGTCTCAATCGTCAGTACTCCTTTGTTGTCTAAGGAACTGTGACCTCTGCTGCCTGCGCTGTCAGATGGAATTTTTTTTTTAATAATTCCTCAACTAGGGCCTTCGAGTACTGCAACATTTTATTAGACCTCTCCGCCACGGGAAGGAGAGATGGAAAGTTCTCATTGTAGCGTAGGTCTAGAAGGGTGACCAACCAGTAATTAGTGTTGGCCAAAATGCATATAACGTGAGGGTCGCAGGAAATGCAGTGGAACATAAACTCAGCCATGTGTGTTAGACTGCCAACAGCCAAGACTTCTGTCCCCACCAAGAGGACACCTGTCCATCTTCTCCACCTCGTCCTTCCTCTACTCCTCCTCTTCAGGCCATCCTCACTGTACTGATTGGATGAAGGTGGTGTGGGTAGTACCGTCTGTAGCTCAGGCAACCAGTGTTATGATCAGCTACAGGGACTAAGGAAAGACAGGATATCTGTCCCTACAATAAAACTAAACTAGATCCCTACGATGTAACGGGGAACCTGATCCTGCGATCAGACCCGCTAAAGTCCTCGGCTAGTCTGTACGAAGACCTATAGATGTGAGGGAGGGATCCCTACAAGAACTAGGGACTGGGATAAGTTGGACACCTCCTAGCAGAAATAGTAGCAGTCAAAGACAAACCCACAACAAAAAGCATAGAGGTCAGAAGACCTAGCAAAACTAACAGAGAACGGCAACAGAGCACCAAGCTAGCTCAAGAGTAGTAAATACAATGAAGTCCAGCAAGGCCAGGAGGGCGGAGCCGGATAAAATAGGCAAAAATGGTCATGTGACCAGCAAACTAAAAAAAAACTAACAGGAGAGCTCTAACAACCAGCTCCTTAACTCCTCCTCCTCCTCATTATGTATATAGTTAGGTCCATATATATTTGGACAGAGACAACATTTTTCTAATTTTGGTTCTAGACATTACCACAATGAATTTTAAACAAAACAATTTAGATGCATTTGAAGTTCAGACTTTCAGCTTTCATTTGAGGGTATCCACATTAAAATTGGATGAAGGGTTTAGGAGTTTCAGCTCCTTAACATGTGCCACCCTGTTTTTAAAGGGACCAAAAGTAATTGGACAATTGACTCCAAGGTTATTTCATGGACAGGTGTGGGCAATCCTTTCGTTATGTCATTCTCAATTAAGCAGATAAAAGGCCTGGAGTTGATTTGAGGTGTGGTGCTTGCATTTGGAAGGTTTTTCTGTGAAGTAAACATGCGGTCAAAGGAGCTCTCCATGCAGGTGAAACAAGCCATCCTTAAGCTGCAAAAAACAGAAAAACCCATCCGAGAAATTGCTACAATATTAGGAGTGGCAAAATCTACAGTTTGGTACATCCTGAGAAAGAAAGAAAGCTCTGGTGAACTCATCAATGCAAAAAGACCTGGGCGCCCACGGAAGACAACAGTGGTGGATGATCGCAGAATAATCTCCATGGTGAAGAGAAACCCCTTCACAACAGCCAACCAAGTGAACAACACTCTCCAGGAGGTAGGCGTATCAATATCCAAATCTACCATAAAGAGAAGACTGCATGAAAGTAAATACAGAGGTTCACTGCACGGTACAAGCCACTCATAAGCATCAAGAATAAAAAGGCTAGACTGGACTTTGCTAAAAAAACATCTAAAAAAGCCAGCACCGTTCTGGAAGAACATTCTTTGGACAGATGAAACCAAGATCAACCTCTACCAGAATGATGGAAAGAGAAAAGTATGGCGAAGGCGTGGTACAGCTCATGATCCAAAGCATACCACATCATCTGTAAAACACGGCGGAGACAGTGTGATGGCTTGGGCATGCATGGCTGCTAGTGGCACTGGGTCACTAGTGTTTATTTATGATGCGACACAGGACAGAAGCAGCTGAATGAATTCTGATGTATTCAGAGCCATACTGTGTGCTCAGATCCAGCCAAATGCAGCCAAACTGATTGGTCGTCGTTTCATACTACAGATGGACAATGACCCAAAGCAACCCAGGAGTTTATTAAAGCAAGGAAGTGGAATATTCTTGAATGGCCAAGTCAATCACCTGATCTCAACCCAATTGAGCATGCATTTCACTTGTTAAAGACTAAACTTCAGACAGAAAGGCCCACAAACAAACAGCAACTGAAAACCACCGCAGTGAAGGCCTGGTAGAGCATCAAAAAGGAGGAAACACAGCATCTGGTGATGTCCATGAGTTCAAGACTTCAGGCAGTCATTGCCAACAAAGGGTTTTCAACCAAGTACTAGAAATGAACATTTTATTTACAATTATTTCATCTGTCCAATTACTTTTGGTCCCTTTAAAAACAGGGTGGCACATGTTAAGGAGCTGAAACTCCTAAACCCTTCATCCAATTTTAATGTGGATACCCTCAAATGAAAGCTGACAGTCTGAACTTCAACTGCATCTGAATTGTTTTGTTTAAAATTCATTGTGGTAATGTCTAGAACCAAAATTAGAAAAATGTTGTCTCTGTCCAAATATATAACTGTATGTCCCTCAATTTTGTTATGTCACCCATCCTGGTAAACAGTTGAAACCAGAAGTTTACATACACTAAGATTACTATGCCTTTAAACAATTCTGGACTGCCCATATGATGATGTCATGTGTTTGTAAGCTTCTATTTTTTTGGCAACATCTGAGTTAATTAGAGACACACCTGTGGATGTACTTTAATGCACACCTGAAACGCACTGCTTCTTTGTATAGCATCATGGAAATATCTAAAGAAATTAGCCAAGATATCAGGAAGAGAATTGTGGACTTGCACAAGTCTGGCTCATCCTTGAGTACAATTTCAAGATACCTGAAGGTGCCTCATTCATCTGTGCAAACAATTATATGCAAGTACAAACAAAATGGGAATGTCCAGCCATCATACCACTCAGGAAGGAAACGGTTCTGTGTCCCAGAGATGAACATGCTTTAGTCCAACATGTGCATATCAACCCAAGGACAAAAACAAAAGACCTTATGAAGATGATGGTGGAAGCTGGTAAGATTGTGTCAATATCCACAGTGAAACGAGTACTGTATCAATATGGGCTGAAAGGCCACTCTGCCAGGAAGAAGCCATTACTCCAAAAGAAACATAAAAAGCCAGATTAATGTTTGCAACGCACAGGAGCAAAGACCTTAATTTTTGGATACATGTCCTGTGGTCATAATGACCATCATTACGTTTGAAGGAAAAAGGGAGAAGCTTGGAAGCCTAAAAATACCATCCCAAATGTGAAACACGTGGGTGGCAGCATCATGTTGTGCGGTTGTTTTGCTGCAGGAGGGACTGGTGCACTTCACAAAATAGATGGCATCATGAGAAAAGAAGATTATGTGGCAATACTGAAGCAACATCTTAAGACATCAGCCAGGAAGTTAAAGCTTTGGCATAAATTGGTCTTCCAATTGGACAATGACCCGACGCATACTGACAAAATGGTAACAAAGTGGCTTAAGGATATCAAAGTCAATGTTTTGGAGTGACCATTACAAAGCCCTGATCTCAATCCTATAGAAAATTTATGAGCAAAGCTGAAAACGAAGGTGCGAGCAAGGCGACCTACAAACCTGGATCAGTTACACAAGTTTTGTCAGGAGGAATGGGCCCAAATTCCGACCAACTATTGTGAGAAGCTTGTGAGAAACGATTGACCCAAGTCATTCAGTTTAAGGGCAATGGTACCAAATACTAATGAAATGTACAGTATGTAAACTTTTGACTTTGCAGTAAGTAATAAAAATGCTTTAAAACATTCTCTCTCTCATTATTCTGGCATTTGGCAAATATTAAAAATGATGGTAATCCTAATTGAACGTGAAAGGTTTATCCTGATGTCATGTTAGATATTGAGAAAAACATGTATATGTGTCTTTTTATATAATGCATGTAAACTTCTGGTTTCATCTGTATATGCCCTCCCATCCTGGTATATATATATATCCCCCCCATCCTGTTATATATGTTCCCCCTATACTTGTATATATGGCCCTCCCATCCTAGTATATATGGTCATCCAATCCTGGTATATATAGCCCTCTCATCCTGGTATATATGGCCCTCTCGTCCTGGTATTTATGGCCCTTCCATCCTGGTATATATGATCTAAAATACTGGTATATGTGGCCCTCCTTCCTGGTATATATGTCCTCCCCAACCTGGTATTTGGCCCTCCCATCCTGGTGTATATGGCACTCCCATTCTGGTATATATGATCTCCATCCTTGTATATGTGGCCCTCTATCTTTGTATATATGTCGCCATTTCTAGTATATATGATCCCCATCATGCCGCATACTTAAAAAAAATAAACCATTCTGCTCACCTTCCCTTTGCTCCTACACGGTGCGGCACCATCTTCTGAGGCTGGCAACTTACTTCAGTGTATAAACGGCGCAGTGGCCCTCACATGCCGACATCAGCTGCCAGAATATTCACTGCTCCCCACGCCTGGGATTATGGGGGGGGGGCTCGCATAAATTGAAACTAGAATACATGGTGGAAGGTGTAAAAAGCAAACAGGACACAGTAAAGTAACATTGTGTAGATACACAGTAATACTCATCATACATGATTGTGTCAACAAAATGGAATTCTCTCACCCATTCTTTGTTTCTCCGGGATGAAAGTTGCTGTCTGGGGAGTTCCTTCTGGACCAAGTAGTTGTATAAGCTGGCCCTATTAGTCCCTTTAGGCTCAAGCTTAAACTATCCCCACAAAGCTCCCGCTCTGACAAGGGCAGACCACAGCCAGCCCTGTATGGAGGCCCTGCACTTTCCCTTTGACATTTTGTTGACACAATCATGTATGAATTATTATAAATATGTAGGATCTGCACTCAGACCTCATACTTGTGTTTTGAGAAATCTCTGTTTTTCATTTAAGTGTCTGGATTCCTGGAGATAGAAATAAATGCTTAATCCATGGAATAAAGGGAAGAACAGAGATTTTCCCCTAGTTTAATTGATGTATATCTGGATCTGTTAAAAATTGGTGTTTCAGGGGAGGGCGACTTACTGTGTCCCCCGTATACACCCTCTTCCCTCTACAGATTCTATCCAGAGCCTGGTCTTCACACCTGAAGATAGAGTACAAGCTCTTTATGTATTTTTACACATATTTAATATAGAGATGGTCCCCTGACTGTGTTAATGGTAATAATCATTCCAGCATTGAGATCCATCTCTCTTTTTATGGGTGGCATTATCTGTTTATTGTTCTTAACTATTAAATATTAAAAGTTATGTTTTAGATTCTCACTTTAATTGCTGTCTAGTATCTAATCTATAGTGAGAACATATCTCAATATTGGTTGGTGTTACTCTCACTGTTTTGCTTGTTGCTGAAAAGGTGAAAAACCAATTAAAAACAATTTCTGCTTTTGCCCCAAATTAATGGAACGTGTGTATCCATATCATGGATGCCGATACAGTTGAAAACAACAATAGGAAAGGGAGCCATCAGCTGTTGCTCCCTCTCCCATCATTCCCCCTCTCCATCTGAACTCTGTGATGTCTCAGTGTAGAAGGCGCGATGACATCACTACAGCACGCCCTCTGTGCTGAGCAGTGCAGGGGCTGGAGCTGCGAGGGATAAGGGAGAGGTGAGTATTTGTTTATTTATTTTATATGTATAGAGGACTACATGGGGCCCATAATACTGTATGGAGCACTATATGGTGCCCTTAATACTGTATGGAGCACTAAATGGTGCCCATTATACTGTATGAACCACTATATGGGGCCCATTATACTGTTCCAAGGATTATGTGGTGCCAATAATACTGTATGGAGGACTATATGGGGTCCATAATACTGTATGGAGGACTATGTGTTGCCCGTAATACTGTATGGAGCACTATATGGGGAACATTATACTGTATGGAGGACTATGTGGTACCCATAATACTGAATGCCCCCCCCCCCCCAAAATACTCAGGAGCTCATGAATACACAGTGTTTAGAAAATAAATGTCAGACTAAGGGACCAGAAACCACCACATTCCGATATGAGAACTGCCAGTCTTGATGAATCAGGGCTAAATCTTTACTTGAAAGTTTCAAATGTAATAGAAATGTTCTGGCTGCAGTGAGGAGGTCATGTGATTGGCAGTTACTGGTCATTCCTGGCACCTGCAATGAGAGAGCGAGCACAGCGACTTGTCTACAAGGAGCATCCGGAGAGTTTTTAGCCATAAAGGCACAATGTTTTGTCATTTTTTCCTTTTCCTCCCATTTGTACCCTCCCCCATTTCCCCTTTTTTCATTTTTGCAGGATTTACAGGATTCCATCATCCTTTACTGGTCATCGTGTGGCAAGTATCATTCTCTGTAGCCCATATACAGTTCACAGAGCACAATACATTCACATTACACAATGTATACACAGAGGGAGGAATGGAGCTGTTCACATTATTTGATCGGGAAGGAGCTGTGTAACAGATTTATAGTTTTAGAGTCATAAAAGAAACATTAAAAGTGTGCATCATCCGTCAGAGGTATCGGTTTATCTTATATGTCCCAGCGTATACATTAAATGGATGCCTAAATGTGATATAAAAATAGTCTATCACTGGTCATAGAGAGAAAGGGGACAAGAGAGCAGGAGAACTATATATGTATATGACTCACCCCCTGGGCTGTGGGGCACCCGGAACCGGGCTTCTGTACGATGTTGGGGGTAATAGTGGCAACCCGATCCCGTGGCTCAGGGTGGTCAGACCAAATGTTGTGGCAGTCTATTTATAGATTTGTGAATGTCCGACTACGCCACCCGTGGATTGTGGTCAGGGTAACCGCCGCTGCAAGGCAGACAGCTGAGGCTGGTGTTGATGTGCAGCACATGGGTAGGATAACTCCCCACGGGAAGAGTGTAGCCTCAGGGCAGTGTAGGTGAATGCTGGGGGTGATAGTGCAGGCCGCAATAGTAAGAGTTCAGAGTCCGCTTCAAACAGTCCAGGGTCTTTATTGTAGGTGTTATTAATGACCCAACAGTAGTACAGGTTAGGAATGGGCCTGGGTGTCTGAGAGCATTCGGGCGAGCCCCACTGGTCAGGGCGAGTGTGTAGGCCTACCGTTCTCTCTATGCTCTTTCTGACTATCCCCCTCTTCGTGGTGTAATAGCCCACGTCCCTGAGCTGGCCGTGTACTTCTCGCCTGTATGGCTTGCGACTCGGGCCTTGGGTACCTTTTGCTTTCTCCTCGCTGTACTGGTCCCTCTGTGTGGCGGAGCCTCCAGGCTTCTTAGGCCAAGGGACCTGCAATCCCTTTCGAGTTGGTTCTCTGCTGCTGGGCTTACAACCCTGACAGCCTCGGACCCCAATGTCCGGTTGTGTGATTCTCTCAGCCAGGACCGACTCTCGTCGCCTCTGTCCCTGGCTTGCAGTTTCTCCTCTGCCTCACGGACTCCTCAGCTACAGCTGAACTGTCCCTCCTTCTCTGGGACTAGTCTCAGTCCTGAGCTAGGTCGTCCAGTTCTCTCTAACCCTGCCCCCAGTTCCAGCTTTTATAGGGGCAGCCAGCTCACCCTACTGGCCTGGGACAGGAGGTGCTGTATGCTAATTGTCCCTAACCAGGGAACCTCCCTCCTGCTCTCAGACACAGCCTTTAATATTTGTGGCATCCAGACCTGGGGTGACACATTCCCCCCTAGTAAAATTTAGTACTCCGGACTAAACAGGAAACACAAATACAGGGTATAAATGACAACATAACATATTTACAAGTACATTTTGTCCTTAAGGCCACGGCGCTTCCGTGACCGGGTGTCCATATCACCCAACAAGGTGAAGTTTTCCACAGTGTGGGGACCTGTCTCCATAAACCCCAAGTTCCTGGCCTTGGGCATGGCGGCAAGGTAAAAGCTAACTACTTTGGACCACAAGGAGGCCACGCCGGACAGGTTTTTCTTCTGTGGCAATCTTCACAAGAGGGCACCAGGTGCAACTATCTACGTGGTAGTTCCGGTTATTCACCGTCCATAACCTGTCAGTCCATTGTATCTAGGAAAACTGGGAAAACAGTATTAGTAACCAGGTAACAAGTATAACACATTAACTACATACTTTACATTTAGATCTTCCAGCGAGCTGGTATTTGACCCCTAGTAATCCGGGTTGACCTGCGTAACCCACTGTCTGGTGGTGGTCTAACCTGGCTTTCCCCACTAGCATTTAGGGTACAGCTACTAGCTGGGTTTACAGGCAGGGCAGGCAGCTGTCTGCAGGTCCTTTGGCTTACCGCAGGCATGGCAGGATCACTGTCAGCAGAGGGTTGACTCTCCTGGGCTGCTGGCATGGGTTCTTCTGCCTCCGGGGCTGCTTGTTCCTCTTGTTCTTCCTGCTCTGCTGTAGGCTCCTGCTGGGTTGGCTGAAGGAAGTGTAGGACGGGTACCACTATTGCATCGTTTATCAGAGTCCAGGATACTCTCCAAGAACTGTGTTGATCATTTCTTCTTTGTCCTCTGCGAGTTCAAGGTCATCTCGATCTTCTCCTGCACTCTGTAGTTGCTCGGGGCTCCGTTTTAGGTGGTCTCTGGAGACAGTGCTAGTGGTTTCTCCTCCATCCTTGGTAATTACACATACCTTCGAGTTGTCGTGGTTGGACGGCAGTACTGTTTACGGGTCTCTCTCCCACTGGTCATCCAGCTTGTGAAGCTTTCTCTTCCGCTTCAGGACCTGCTCGCCAGGTTTCAGGGGACCAGCAAGGGCTCTCTTGCTTTTCTCTCGCTTGAGCCAGATTCCTCTCCACACTCTCCTGTACCTTCTTGTACTGCAGCCGCCGTTCCGTATCCCAGTCCGCGTCTGGGGGAGGTGTCCTCGGGTGTCAGGACTCCCATCTCCAGGTCTATCGGCAGCTTACCTGGTCTTGTTCGCATCAGGTAAGCCGGGGTGCAATTGGTAGCATTCACCGGGATATGGTTGTATAAGTCTATCAGGTCCGGCAGTTTTTCCGGCCACAGGCTGCGTTCCTCTAGGGGCAACGTTTTGAGGAGATCAATGACAATATTATTAATTTTCTCACACAGCCCGTTTGTTTGCCGGTTACATAGTTAGTAAAGCCGAATAAAGACTTGCGCCCATCAAGTTCGACCTGTAAGTTCTGTAATTGCTAAAGTTGATCCAGAGGAGGGCAAAAACCCCAAATGATTTAGCCAATCTTCACGTGAGGAAAAATTCCCTCCTGACTCTGAAACCAGGCGTTGTCCGAATCTTCTTACAGTCGTAGAGGTTGCAGAACTCCTGGAAGATTTCCGCCTCGAACGCTGGACCTTGATCTGTCAAGACCTGTTCCGGATACCCGTGTGGACGGCAGAAGTGTTGTTGGAAGGCTCTGGCCGCTGTTTGGGCTGTCAAGTCTTTAACGGGAACCACCACCAGGAACCGGGAATAGTGGTCCACTATTGTCAGGGCATAGACGTAGCCCGACCGGCTTGGAGCCAATTTCACAGGGTCCAGAGCTACCAGCTCAAGAGGCTGCCTGGTGACAATGGGCCTCAAGGGTGTCTTCTGGCTGGTAAGTCCTTCCTTCTGAGGTTACATGGGCCGCAGTCCCTGCACCACTTCTCTATGGCCCCTCTCATACCGACCCAGTAGAACCGCTCTCTCAGTAGGAACTCCAGTTTCTTCCAACCCGAAGTGTCCTGCTCTGTTATGGTAGGCCTCCAGGACCATTGCTGCATCTAGTCTCGGGACCACTACCTGCCAGGTCAGCTCGTGCGTCCGGTGGTTGACAAGCCTTCTGCACAGTTTACCTTTGTAGAGGAATAGCCTGCTTTTTTTCTTCCATAACTGCTTGGCTTCCTCTAGAGCGTCCGGGCCAGGGCTAGCGCCTGCCTGGGTCAACAGGTCTTTCACCAGGCGAATTGCAGGGTCACTATCTTGCGTTTCAGCCCAGCCGTGGTGGGGTAAGGAGTTGAACATGACGGTGGTTAGGTCTTTGTCTCTTACCCGGTGAGAATACTGAGTGGCCCCATACCGGTGGAACGCAGGGAGCTCTACTTCCTCCAGCTCCTCCGAGTCTTCTTCCCCTTCGGGTAGGTGGGGCATTCTCGATAGGGCATCTGCGTTGGCGTTGGTCCTGCCTGCCCGGTATTTGATTGTGAAGTCATAGTTCGATAGCCGGGCCATCCACTGCTGTTCCAGGGCACCAAGTCTTGCATTGTCCAGGTGTGTCAACGGGTTGTTGTCCGTGTACACGGTGAACTTTGCGGAGGCCAGGTAATGTTTAAACCGTTCTGTGACGGCCCACACCACTGCCAAGAATTCTAGCTTGAAGGAGCTGTAATTCTCCGGGTTTCTTTCAGTGGGCCTCAGCTTCCGACTGGCGTACGCGATCACCCTTTCTCTGCCCTGTTGGTTCTGTGACAGTACGGCTCCCAGCCCCACATTACTGTCGTCTGTGTGGAGGATAAAAGGCTGGTCATAATCTGGGTAGGCCAGGATCTCATCCCCCGTGAGGGCCATCTTCAACTGGCGGAAGGACTCCTCTTCCGGCTTGTCCCACTTGAAGGGTGGCTTGTGACTTCTGGATTTAGACTGACCTATCAGGAGGTCCTGCATTGGAGCTGCCATCTTTGTGAACCCGGGGATGAACCTTCGGTAGTAGCCTACCAACCCGAGGAATTGCCTCACTTCTTTGATGTTAGAGGGGCTTGGCCAGCTCTGGATTACTGTAACCTTGTCAGGGTCGGCGGCTACTCCCTCTGCACTCACCACGTGTCCTAGGTACTGTACCTTCGGCTTTAACAGATGGCACTTGGAGGGTTTCACTTTCATGCCAAAGCCTGCCATGGCCTCAAACACCTCAGCCAGGTGCTTTAGATGGTCCTCGTAAGTCTTCGAATAGACAATCACGTCATCCAGGTAGAGTAGGACCGTCTCAAAGTTTTGGTGCCCTAGACAGCATTCCATCAGCCTCTGGAAGGTCCCGGGTGCATTGCAGAGCCTGAATGGCATACAGTTGAATTCACTTAATCCCATCGGGGTGGTGAAGGCGGCATTCTCCTTGTCAGCCTCTGCCACAGGAACCTGCCAGTACCCGCTAGTAAGGTCCTACGTAGAGAAGAAATTAGCTGATTATAGTGCGGCCAAAGACTCCTCTATTCTAGGCCTCGGGTATGCGTCTTTATGGGTGATACGATTGACTTGTCTATAGTCCACGCACATTCTCATGGTACCGTCTTTCTCTTTTTTACCAGAACCAAGTGGGCTGCCCAGGGGTTACAGCTGTCTCTAATGACCCCGGATTCTTTAATTTCTCTCAGCATGCCCTTTGCGTTCTGATAGTGTGCGGGGGGTACAGGTCTGTATCTCTTTTATTGGTGGGTGGCTCCCCGTGGGGATGTGGTGTTCTACCCCTTTCACTCTGCCGAAGTCTAGCGGGTGCTTACTAAAGATTCTCTTGTACTCCTGAACCACCCGGTAGACTCCTTGTTTTTGGTGCAAGGGCTGTGGAGTCAGCACCCACGTGGAGTTTCTGGCACCAGTCCTCCTTGTGTTTCTGGGAGCCATTACCTTCCGCCTGGGGAGATGGAGGCAAGGGTTCCACGGCCCTGACAGCATTGTGTTCAACAGTATACAATTTGGCAAGTGTAGCGTACCGGGGCAAGTGTACTTCCCTTTCCCCGATGTTTAAGATCCGGACGGGCACCCTTCCATGGCGGACATCAACCACCCCCCAGGCTGTCAAAATGGTGGGCCTGCTGTCTGAGTACACTGGTTCTACCATGGCTTGGTAGTCTTTCCCTCTTAACCCGATTGCAGTCCGACACCAGATCATCATTTCACTTTTGGGAGGCATGGCAATGGGGAACGGGTCGCTCATCCTCACACTACCGATCTCACCACCAGACAGTTCTACCTGTTGCTGTCTCATCAGGGCTCTTATCTCCTTCTGGAGGACCCTCTGTTGGCTGGAGCTCACATTCATCGCCACCTGCTGCAAAATTACAATTACTTCTGAAAGAGACAATTTTCAATCACGTTAGTACCCAAGGTTATTTTAGGGTGACTTTCTCGACGATCAATGTCCACAATGATCACTCCCTGTGCCGGCAGTTCAACTTTACCAATCTTAACGGTCATCTCTCTGAACCCCACCTGCGGCACGGGCTGGCCATTGCTGGCGATGATGCTCAAGTCATTGTCTGGGTAGTGGGTTATGTCAGTGTCACTCCAATACTGCTTAAAAAGTACATAGGGGATGGTAGTTACTTGTGACCCGGTATCCAGCGGTACACTCATGGGGATACCGTCCAGCACTATGGGTAAAACTGTGCGTCCCCCCCCATGTATTCATCACGCCAATTAGACGGGCCTAATGACCTTATGCCTGGGGGTTGGCCCTCTGCCCCAGGTCAGACCCATTTAAAGTACAGTACCTGGCTACGTGTCCCGGCTGGCTGCAACGGCGGCAAATCGGCTGTCCATCCTCAGTGTAACAGTCGGTGGGCCTCCCTCTGAACGACAGGATCCTCCTCTGTCGAGGCCACTGGACATCCTCCGGACTTGAAGCCAGCTTGATTGGTCCTGACGAGTCCATCTGTAATGACTGTACGGTCCTGGTCAATGCAGCAACACTCTTTGTTAGTTCTTGGACCTGGTGGTGCAGGTTTGCTGGCGGGGATGGGTTTAGAGCCTGCACATCAGCCCCCACAAGGTCTGTGGGGTAGGGCGCCGCCCCCTGGTGGTAAGTGATGGCAGGGCGCCGGGAAACTACAGCGCCACCTGGTGCGGGTTCTCGGAGCACCCGGATGGCCCTATCTTTGAACTGTGCAAAAGTCAAATCGGGGTTCTGTAGGGCCATGAGGCGCAGCTGGGTTCTGTGGGCGCTGGACAGCAGACCTTCTATGAACTGCTCAGTCAATAATTTATCTGTATCCTGCACGCTGCCAGGGTCAGCTTGCTTGATTGCTCCCAAGGCTTCCTGTAAATTTAGGCCATAATCTCTGATGCTATCTTGAGCTCGCTGCTTACATCCATAGAACCACATTTTGATTTCTGCTGAGGTACGGGTATCAAAGGTGTCCCGTAGATGGGTCAGAACCCCCCTTACAGTCCTTTTCTCCTCAGCTGTGCAAGACTTTACCTCCCGCTGGGCCGCACCAGTTAACTGCCCTATCAGTATGCTTACTTTCTGTTCTTCTGTCAGGGGATAAACTTTAAACAGGCTATACAGTCTTTCTTTAAAGTCACCCAAGGTATGCTACTCGCCGGCATACTGTGGCAGCCAGGCTGCTCCGGGGATATAGGGCATGGAAAACGGCATCACAAGCTGCAGCAGCTACGCTGGTGGTAGAGGGTCCCTCCGCGTCCGACATCTTCCTCCCCCCTAGTTAACCGTGGCCTACCTTCCGGCGATCCTCTTCTGTACGCCGTGGCTCCGCTCGCGATGCTCTGGGCGAGGACCTTGCGTCGCACGGTGATGACGCCGGCGTCCGCTGGATCTCTTTCCAGGACCTTGCGCAGCGTCTCAGCGTAGGGCGGGGCTATAGGTCTTGCGCATTTTTGACGTCCATGCCCCTCTTCTTCCCGCGCGGCGTCCCGAAGATGGCGCCCGATGGCGGGAAACTGCAACGGATGGCGGGAAATGGCCCGAATGGCGGGAAACTTCACCCAGGTATGTATAAAGTCTTTTTCAGGCACACAATACCCGTTTGTGGCGGGTTGGTCACAATCCTGCCGACTACGCCAAAAAGCTGACTCACCCCCTGGGCTGTGGGATACCCGGAACCGGGCTTCTGTACGACGCTGGGGGTAGTAGTGGCAACCCGATTCCGTGGCTCAGGATGGTCAGACCAAATGTTGTGGCAGTCTATTTATAGATTTGTGAATGTCCGACTACACCACCCGTGGATTGCGGTCAGGGATAACCGCCGCTGCAAGGCAGACCGCTGAGGCTGGTGTTGGTGTGCAGCACAGGGGTAGGATAACTCCCCACGGGAAGAGTGTAGCCTCAGGGCAGTGTAGGTGAATGCTGGGGGTGATAGTGCAGGCCACAATAGTAAGAGTTCAGAGTCCGCTTCAAACAGTCCAGGGTCTTTATTGTAGGTGTTATTAATGACCCAACAGTAGTACAGGTTAGGAATGGGCCTGGGTGTCTGAGAGCATTCGGGCGAGCCCCACTGGTCAGGGTGAGTGTGTAGGCCTACCGTTCTCTCTATGCTCTTTCTGACTATCCCCCTCTTTGTGGTGTAATAGCCCACGTCCCTGAGCTGGCCGTGTACTTCTCGCCTGTATGGCTTGCGACTCGGGCCTTGGGTACCTTTTGCTTTCTCCTCGCTGTACTGGTCCCTCTGTGTGGCGGAGCCTCCAGGCTTCTTAGGCCAAGGGACCTGCAATCCCTTGCGAGTTGGTTCTCTGCTGCTGGGCTTACAACCCTGACAGCTTCGGACTCCAATGTCCGGTTGTGTGATTCTCTCAGCCAGGAGCGGCTCTCATCGCCTCTGTCCCTGGCTTGCAGTTTCTCCTCTGCCTCACGGACTCCTCAGCTACAGCTGAACTGTCCCTTCTTCTCTGGGACTAGTCTCAGTCCTGAGCTAGGTCGTCCAGTTCTCTCTAACCCTACCCCCAGTTCCAGCTTTTATAGGGGCAGCCAGCTCCCCCTACTGGCCTAGGACAGGAGGTGCTGTATGCTAATTGTCCCTAACCAGGGAACCTCCCTCCTGCTCTCAGACACAGCCTTTAATATTTGTGGCATCCAGACCTGGGGTGACACATATACACACAACAAGCTTTATAGGAAAGTAATGTATATAACTGAAATTACGTGTAGAAGTGGGATTCCACTGATTCTGATCAGAAGGATGAGTGCTTTAATGCGGAAAGAGAGGTTAATTCCCCCACTGACTCAGTAAAAGCACATCCCATACATCGCAGGCGGATCATAGATACCCCTGTAGGTGCACAACAGAGAGATGTGTTGGAGGATTATAGTCAGCAAGAACTTAATGATCTTCATGATTGTTTTTCTCAAAAAGCCAATGAATCATTGATTACTTGGGAGGTAAGACTGTGGGAGATAGGGGCCCATGGAGTACAAGTGGATACAGTAGATGGTCCCAAGTTTGTGCAACTAAGTCATGATCCTGTAGTGAAGGAAGCGTTCTGTACACTGCGGATTCGGTTGCAACATTCGACTTGCAGTATACTGGATGTTGTGGCTATGGCATTACAGCCTAAAAATCCATCTGAAGCAGATTGGCCCCCTAATAAGAAGCCATGGTTTACATTAAAAGATTGTTCCCATAGGTTGAAGGAAGAGGTCATGAAAAAATGCTATTTCTGTAAGGACCTATGATGACTACATGGCAGTCCTAGTTAGTGTGTCTGTCAGAAATCGCATAATCAGGGCTGCTCCCCAGCTTATAAACATATAATGATGACCCTAATGGTAAACCAGACTGGGAAGACCATCTCCAACACCCTAGAGGCAATTCGGCAATTGGGTAATTTGGGAGATTGGGGCCCCAGGACTAGTGGTAATTTTGTTTCCGGAGAGCAGCGTAGAGAATCTAAAAACAATAACAATGGCTCCCGCATATCGCGCAAGGATATGTTTATTGCCTTGTTGAAAGATGAGGTTCCCAAAGAGGAAATTGATGGGATTGGTACTGACTAGTGATGAGCGTGCATGCTCGCTACTGCTCGGTGCTCCCCCGAGCATTTCACTGCTCGAGATGTGTGGCGCCCCTGAGGGTTCAGTCGCCACAGGGGTACTGCACCTCAGCTCGAAGTGTGGTATCTCCTCTTCCAGGTAAGGATGGAGCATTTCTCAGGACCCCACTTTACCACTCAACACTAAACCACTCCTGTCCAGTAGGGGGTCTAAATGCACCAGGGTGCTGCCCCAGCCCGGGATAGAGGAGATGGGGGGGGGGAACCAAAGATGGGGGGAACCATGTAGTGGGTGAGGGTGGAGAACATACTTTTAGGAAACACTTATTCTTTCATATTTAATCTACGGCCATCTTAAGTTCAAGGTCTTTGATTGTGATATTCGTCTGTGATTGTGGTCTTCTGCCAGAGTCCAGCAAAAGTCTGCAGCTGACTGAAGATACACGGTCCTCGTTCTCTGGCCTTGAGACGAGGAGCGGGTCTGAGTTAACCACTGTCTCTACCCGGTCAAGGTCCTGACCTAAGAAGGCCTGGAGGGGAGCAGGCAAAAGGATCCCAGGGGGGATACGGACGGAGCGGAGTGGCCACCTGTACTCTTTATTCTGGCCTAGTCAGAGGGATTCCTGCTGCAAGAGGGGTGACTGGCCCCCGATATCTGACTTTGTTACTTCACGTCTCAGTCAGAAAAGCCCGGAGGCTTAGTGGATCCCAGGGGGGATACGGACGGAGTGGCTTACGCCACCTGTATCTCTTACACTGCGTTTATCCAGTGGGACCCGGCCTTACACCTCGTTCTAACCACACACAGTCAGGAGAAGACTTAGTGGGAGAACTTACCAAGGAGAGGAACACACACCAGAGGGGTCTCGACAGGTGCTCCTGATCTACCTGGAAAGTGCTGGACCCACCATCCCGGTGGTCGCAGTACGCCGTGAGTAGCAGAGGGAAGCTTTTGCGGCTGAAGTTCATCTGAAAGTGAGTAAAAGCCCTGGATGACTTCACACACCGCCTCAGCCTGTTATTTCCTGCGCGGCACTGCACCCACCATTCCTTCTCACACTGCCCTGAGGCCTGCTCCGCCTGTGGGGAGCTGTCCCATCTTAGCAGCCCGTAACACCAGCCTCAGTGGACTGTAGCAGCGCTGGTGTCCATCACCGGAAACCGCAGGTGGCGTAGTCGAAATATCACTCTTACTTGAAAGGCCAATATTTTTATGTGACGGCCCTGGGCACGGAACGGTCCAGGCCACGACTGCCTCCCCCGCTACCCCTACACTGACCCGGCTCTGAGTAAACCCATATCCCAGGGAGGGCTGGAGCGTCGCAGATGCTCGGCGCTCGCCGAGTATTTCCGGGGGTTGCTTGGCGGGAACTCGGGTCTCCTCCCTGCATGTTTGGTGCTCTTTAGAGCGCCAAGCAACATGCAGGGATGGTCTGCCACACACTGTAATGCCGCAGCCATGTTGGTTGTGGCATTACAGTGATTGGCTGGCCGCACAGCGTCATCAGGTCTATATCAGACCTGGCGCCGCCATGCTCGTCACAGTCACTCCGGAATCAGACAGTGTAGGGAGAGCTGCTGCTAAGCTAGGGAGAGATTTGCTTGTTTCTAGTTAGTGTAGGTATGCCAGACTATATTAGAGACACATATTCATCTCAACTAACAGTCCTTCTGAGGACTAATCCAGCTGCAGAGATATCAGTGCTAGGCAGGCAGGCAGAGTATATAGCAGACTGCAGTGCACATAGCAAGAGGGTCCATTCCAGTTCTGTCTGCTGCTTTTCCAGATATTTCCAGAAAATAGCCCTAGGTATCGGGTCAGGAATATATATATTTTTATTTTAATCCTGATTATATACTTAAAAAGCAATCCAGAGAACACCATTTTTCATCGTCATTTGCTTGTTGGCACTGCAGAGTACAGCCAGGTCCTTTTCATATTACAGCGCTAAAAATGCAGCTATTTAAAACTGGTTTGTCCATCACACGGATCACATATAATTGCGCTCCAATTTGAGCCATTTGTAGTGAGCGTGGAAGATATTGTCGTCCATTTTAAATGGACAAGGCACGTGGCAAGAGACGGGGAACTGGACGTGATGGTGATGGTGCATGCAGAGGCCGAGGCCGTGGGCAAGCTGAAATTGTGCCACAACAAACACCCACTGCTTCTCGCTCGACCTTCCTGTCCCAATTAATAGGGGACCATAGAACACCACTATTGAACACAGAGCAGTGTGAAAAGGTTAGTGGTTGGATAGCAGATAATGCTTCCAGTCACTTAGCCACCACCACCACCACCACCCTGTCTTCCACACAGGTCAAGTCTCAGTAGCCGTGAGTCTGGACTGCATATTCCTCACCCTGATCCTCCCCTTCCTCCCACCATGCCGAGTGCCCAGAGACAACTGATCCCACACTTGGACACTCCGAAGAGCTGTTCACTTTTCCATTTATAGATTCGGGCCTCTTGCCTGGTCTACTTGAAGCGGGGCAAGAGAAGATCGCATTTAGCAATGCCCAAATATTTGAGCAGCCACGGTCATACGAAGGCGATGGTGGGAAAGTGTCACGAGAGGTGGACTATGAGACACAATTGCCAGAAAGTCAGGAGGAGGACCATTGTGCGGAGGTGGAAGACGAGGTGGTGGATGATATAGTAACTAACCCAACCTGGCAGGAGGACATGCAGAATGAGGACAGCAGCACACAGGGGGAGGAAGGAAGAGCACCCCAACAGGCATGAAGATGCACTGTGGTGGTCGCAAACAGAAGGCGAGAAAGAGTTCCCAGTAACACCAACTCGACGGACGTTGCCAGTGCAACTGTTAGGTCTTCTCGAGTCTAATTGATTTTTAAAGACTCTGCCGATAACCCCAAAAAGGCCATTTACACCACCTGCCAGGCCAGCATTAGGCCAGAATGATTAGGCACATGGCAGCAAAGCACCCGACTTTGTGGGCCGAACCCCAGGGTCCAGGAACAGTGTCTGCAGGTGACACCACTGCTTCTTCCGCTGTTTTGTGTGCAAGCCAATCCCCTGTCCATAGTGCATGCGAAGATGCCTCCTGCCCTGCACCTGTCGTTGCACAATCTCAAATAGCATCATCAGCAAGCACGTCCTTGTCCCAGCGCAGCATTCAGTTGTCCATACCCCAGTCCTTGGAACGCAAGCGCAAATACGCAGACAACGCCCCATAGGCCACACTACTAAATTTCCACATTTTGCGACTGCTTGCGCTCGAAATGTTGCCTTCTAGGCTCGTGGAGACGGAAGCTTTCCGCGACCTGATGGCAGCGACCATCCCTCGGTACTCGGTCCCCAGCCGCCACTATTTCTCCTGATGTGCCGTCCCTGCATTACACAACCACGTGTCCCACAACATTAGCCATGCCCTCAACAATGCAGTTACAGGGAAAGTCCACCTAACCAGGGACACGTGTACAAGTGTTTGTGGTTAGGGACGGTACATCTCGCTGACGGCACACTGGGTTAACATAGTGGAAGCCCAGTCGGACCTTGGGACGGAACACATCCTCCCGATGCCGAGGATTGCAGGCCCTAGGTCAATCAGGGTTGCCCCCCACAGTCTACAGCTCCTGCACCTCATCCTTCTCCTCCTTTTCAGCCTCAATCTCCGAAATGACCACATCAGTCACAAGCTGGAAGCACTGCCTCAGCCAAGCGGGCTGTGCTGAAGCTAATATGCTTAGGTGGCAAACCGCACAATGCTGAAAAGTTGTGGACAGCTCTGAAAAAGCAAGCAGATCTGTGTCTGACACTACTGAACCTACAGTCAGGCATGGTCATGTGTGACAATGGCCGGAACCTGGTGGCGGCTCTGAGGTGAGGCGAGCTCACACATGTACCATGCCTGGCCCATGTGTTTAACCTCGTGGTTCATCGGTTTCTCAAAACCTACCCAGAGCTGCCGGATCTGCTCATCAAAGTACGCCGCCTGTGTGCCCATTTTAGAAAGTAAGGTACAGCTTCCGCTGCCCTTACCGTGCTTCAGCAGCGTTTGCAGCTTCCGGCTCATCGACTGGTGTGTGATGTCTCCACGCGTTGGAACTCTACACTGCAGATGTTGGAAAGAATTTGTTAGCAGAAGAGGGCAGTTGTTCACTACCAGCATCAACAAGGCTGTATTCAGTTCAGACTCCACACAAGACCTCAGGGGTGGACATGGATAGCAGACATCTGTACCATCCTCCAAAATTTTGAGGATTCCACCAAGATGGTGAGCGGTGATGACGCCATAATTAGTGTCACCATCCCGCTTCTCTGTCTGCTGAAACGCTCTCTGCTCAGAAGCAAAGAGGATGAATTGCAGGCGGAGCACAATGAGATGGAGCAAGGAACCATACAGGATGATTACACACAGTCCAGCCTCATCTCATCCCAACGGGGATTGGGTGACAATGAGCAAGAGAAGGAGGAGGAAGAACAGGAGCTAGTTTCTTGCGCTATAGACGGTACTACCTGCACAACTATCATACCGTCAGTTCAGCGTGGATGTCCTGAGGACAGGGAAGAGGAGGAGGAGAGCATGATCAGTCATCCTCTTGGTGAGGACACGGAAGTCTTGCCTGTTAGCAGTCTGGCACGCATGGCTGAGTTTGTGTTACGCTGCCTTTCCCGTGACCCTTGCGTTCTCCAAATTTTGGGTGACAGTCATTACTGGTTGATGACACTTCTAGACCCACGCTACAAGGAAAACATTATATCTCTTATTCCTGAGGCGGACAGGTCTACAAAAATGGGGCAGTACCAGAAGGCCCTTGTTGTGGAACTATTAAAAAAAATTCCCTTTTGAAAACGCTGGCAGCAGAGGTCACAGTTCATTGGACAACCAAGGAGTACAGCCGAGAGAGACACAACTCCAATCCAGCAGAGGCAGGGGAACACTGTCAAAGTTCTGGGAGAGTTTTCTCAGCCCCTCCCATTGCACAGGCCCTGAGGTGCGGGTTACTCTCACAAGGAGTGCAAAGTTTGGGAAGATGCTGAGGGAGTACCTTGCCGACTGTACCAATGTCCTCCATGATTCCTCTGTGCCTTATAATTATTGGATATCCAAGCTGGACACGTGGAATGAACTGACTCTCTACGCCTTGGAGGTCCTGGCCTGCCTGGCCGCTAGCATTTTATCAGAGAGGGTTTTTAGTGCCGCTGGTGAAATTACAACTGATAAGAGCATCCACCTGTCAACTGTAAAAGCTGACAGGCTGACTCTTATAAAAATGAACAAGGGCTGGATTGGGCCAGACTTCTTAACACCACCATGATAGCAGCGTAACATAAACTTAAATCCAGTCTTTTTTTGGGAGGTGTATTCCCATGCATCTTTTCACAGCCACACATGGGTATACGCTTCCTGATTTTGGATATTTGCTTCTGGTCTTCAATATGTTCATTTATACCCCCCAGGGGTAAATGTTTGTCAGCCCATACGCTTAGTGCATGGGCATTACAAGTATAGGAGACCCGCTCCTTTCTAATGGGAACATTTTTTTATGAGGCCCTCCTCCACATCTTTTCCAAGGTGCATTGGAGTGCCTCCAAATTTTTGGCGCCCTTGCATTCACTGCATAGGCCAACACAATGGGAGACCCACTTCCTATTAATAGGAACATTGTTTTCAGGAGGCCCTCTAACCTCCACGTCTCTTCCAAGGGACATTGGAGTGCCTCCCAATGTTTGGCAGCCCTTGCATTCACTGCATAGGCAAACAGCATGGGAGACCCACTTTCTAATAATGGGAACATTGTTTTCAGGAGGTCCTCCTCTAAGTCTCTTCAAAGGGGTACTGGGGTGCGTCCAAATTTTGTGCAGCCCTGCCACTCACTGCATACGCAATAATAGTATAGGAGACCCACTCTTTAGTAATGGGAACAACAAAGCACAGCCGGCTGATGGCTCTCTAAGAATGGTGAGGGCTGACTGCTGGCCCTTTAAGAATAGAAAAGGCCGCCTGATAACCCTATAAAAATAGGCTTTGTGACTTTCAGAGTGCCTCCTTCATAAATGAAACAGGATGTGTCTGATGTGTCACACACCACATGGCCAGATAAGGTTGTAAAATATTAAAATTACATCTCCCGGTGAATGCATTTGTCACGGTTGAATGCAAAAAGGCATCAAAAACGCTGGTGTGGAGGAGTATTTTTGGTTTTGGTTATTTATTTTGCCTTATATACAAGTCATTACCCTGTAAAGGATGTTCCTTAACATATTTCCCAGGAAAATCCATTTTGGTTTAGTTTTTGTATGTTTTATTGTGAGTTCGTAAAAGTGGCGTAATACCTCTGACAACGTTGTTCACAGCAGTGACCTGGGAGTCAGAAATGCTTTCAGGGGTCTTCCCCATGCTGTTCCCATGTCATTTGAGCACTGTTCCCATCGATTTGGGCAATTTTTAGGCCTCTGCAGACCTCCGGGGGGAGCCGCCTGAAAAATGTTCGAATTTTTCATAGACTTACATTGGGCTCATTGCTCGGGTCGAGCATTCCAATTTGCTCGACTCGAGCATTTTAGTGCTCGCCCATCACTAGTACTGATGAAATGTGGAAATTATACCAAAAGCGAGGGCTTCATAAGAAATCAGGAAGTTTACAAAATAAAAAGGTGACAGTGGAAGATTCTGGATCCCCACAGCGTGGGCGTAGTTGGACACGGAGAGAGCGGGAGGGCCCACTCCGACTTCGTCCCCAGTGAAACCCACAGCGCCGGGGTTTGAGGATCTTTACGCTGAAGTAAAATTGCTGTTGCAGGAGGTCAAAACACAGCGACAGGAGTTGACTTTTTCTCCCAGAGAGGTTTCCCAGTCAGAGGGAGACACAAGTGATTGACTTCTTGGCCGAGCCCTCCACATAGATAGACGCCCTCATGTAAATTTGGTCATTAATTGGCAAAATAAGAATAGGGGCTCACAACAATAAATGTTATTAATCTTAACCAATCACAGTATATAAACTAAAGGGAAGACATTTTAAAATTATATATTTATTAAGGTATAAAGTTAAAAACATACCAAACAATTGTGCAAAAAAACAAAACAACCCTGACTCACAGGCTAACAGACTAAACATTGTATACTAATTACCAATCAAACAGAAAAAAAACCCAACCAATAACCTAGGTTATAATCATGGTTCAGCTTCCCATCTACTGTTAGTAGTTATATTGTCCGAGGTCAGCCTATACTCTCCTAGGTATACCTAAACAAGTAGTATATTGGTTAGATGATTTCAGTATGACATATCTATAACCATCCACTCAAAGGAAGATGCCTAGTACCCAATTTCAACTATAACCATCCTTTCAGATGAAAAATGCTTAATGCCCGACGCGTTTCACCACCAACTGTCGTAGCGGCTCTTCAGGGGCAACACAAGTTAACAAGCCAATATATGGTTATGTATAACACATTACAGATAACAGTTTCTGTCTACTCCACTGAGAAATCAACAAATAAATCTTCTTCTAGTGTATCTCTTGCTGTAGCTTTTATTTAGAGATTCATCTAGTATTCCCCATGACCTATAGAGGTTGCTATTCCATCATCATTTATAAACACTCATCAGATCAGAGCCAAATACTCCTTTTGATGATATAGACCTAAGTCTGTCCCACTCCATATGCTGGAAAATATACAGCAAAGATGTGTGGGGGAAAGAACTGTGGCAAGATGTTTGGGCAATTGTGCAAAGAATTAAAGTGACTGTATTTCACGTTGACGTCCATTGTGCTTCAGATAACCTGGAAAGACTCTTCAATTCAATAGCGGATGAACATTCCAAAATATCAGTTGCTGATGCCAGTGAGGAGCCTGACTCAGCTGAAAAGCAACTTGGATTGGCTCAATGGGCACATCAGAAATGTGGGCATCTTGTAGAAAAAGCTACTTATGAATGGGCACAAACCAGAGGAGTGCCCCTCAGGTTACATGTAATTAAGGAAACAATTATGAAATGGCCAGTGTGTCAACATTCACAACAGAGACCTATTCCCCATGTGGTTAGGGGCCATATAGCCCGAGGCAAATTGCCTGGACAAATTTGGCAGGTAGATTATATTGGTCCCCTTCCACAAGATGGAGGATGTGTGTATGTATGCACGGCTGTGGATACATACTCAGGGTACATGATGGCTTGTCCGTGTAAAGCGGCCAATGCCAACAGTACGATCAAAACAATGGAAACCATAGTATTATACTACGGAATTCCGTAACAAATTCAGAGTGACAATGGTAGTCACTTCAGGAACAAGAAGGTTGCAGAATTTTGCTCAGAACATAACATTGAGTGAATCTTTCATATCCCATATTATCCCCAAGCTGCAGGATTGGTAGAGCAGATGAATGGGTTATTCAAAGAACAATTAAAGAAATTGGGAGATGGAACTTACAAAGGGTGGAGAAAACATTTAAATGAAGCCCTTAACATTCTTAACAGGCCAATTGGAGAACAGGAAACACTATTAATGAGGATGATTACCCCCAATTTACAGATAATGCCCTTAAAAGCTTCTACCACAGAACAGACAGTTCTCTATTGGGAATTGGAGACGGGAGCACTAGGACCCTATAGGGCTACTCCACAAGCTGCAGGATTAGATCTACAATCCCATGAGGAAATCAGATTGGAACAGGAGTTATAAAGGCAATCAGAACTGCTATAGGATTACAAATGCCTCCTAAACATTTTGGTCTTATAGCTCCAAGGTCAGATTTAGCCTTAAAGGGAATTCAGGTGATGGGAGGAGTGATAGATCAGGACTATCAAAGTGAAATTAAGGTACTCCTGCTGAATAGTGGGGATAGTGACTGGTTGATTCAAAAAGGAGACAGGGTAGCTCAATTGTTGATTTTATCCATCCAGAAAATGAAGGTGATCAAGGGAACAGCCCCCACAGTAATAACTGTCAGAGGAGATAAAGATTTTGGTTCCAGTCATTCTTTAAATGATGGTGCAAAAACATGGGTAAAACAAGCTGGGGATAAAGGTCCCCCAGAGCCTGCAGAGGTGATTGCTAGAGGGGCAGGTAATGTGTTAATAGTGATGAAGCCAGGACAGGAAAAATGGGAACATATTCCAGCAGACAGGTGTTATCTCAGAGAATAATAAATCTGCTCTTTCTTTTTAGTGTCCAATTCAAATATGGAGATGGTGGCTGATCGGTGTTACAGGCATGGTCCTTTCGGTCTCTGTCTCTACCCAACCGTAGTATCAACAAAGAGAAGAAGTGCCAGTCAAAGAAAATGTGGCATTGTGTAAAATTAAACAGAACCTATGGAGTTACTTGGCACAATTGATGAACATGAGCCATTTTTGTATGACAAAAACTGCTACCGCTACCAATATACTGGAGAATTGTATGGTAGCTATACCAACTCCCTTACAACTGTGGACAAACTCAATAGGGGGGTTTGTCCAAGATGAGGAGATTGAAGGAGATGTGATCCAAAATGATACATATAACCTGTATTACGCTTGTATAAACTGTACTGGAGAGGACTTCCTTACTGAAGACATGATAACTATAAAGACTCAAAATAATGCATCTGCTGAGTTATGTTATCAAATGACTTGTAATCAAAATAAAATAGGTAAAAATAGAAGGTAACAAAAGGCACAATGAACATAATATCATGTGCGGTTCACGTTCAGATAAAAATTTCAAGAGAATGAGGTAGCGAAAAACATGAAGTGCAACAAAACCGTAATCTCTCTCTCACATATACAACATGTAAAATTGCCCAAGGGGTGGATGTTTTCTTGTGGGAATACAACTTTTAATTATATTTCAGCTAACATAATAGGTGGGCCATGTGTTATTTCTAGATTAGCCCTAATGATGTATCCTTTGTTTCCATCCCATAAAGCTAAACGTCCAAAGAGGGGATTTTCCTGTTTAGCTGAAGATTGTAAGTATAATGTAAAAATATTTAGATTTGAGAGTCCTCAATGGTTGATACCTTTTAATGGCTAACTGAAAAGATGGTAACAAATTGCAAGCTTTCGAGACTACTCAGGCCTCTTCATCAGGCATAGTATACCACAAAATCTGAAGAGTCACATATTTATACACAATAAGACATACAAAAAATGCAATAGGTAAGACAGGTGATGAAAAGCAGAGTTATTATGGAAGAGATAAACAGATCTGGCTATAAATATTTTAGCAGTTAATAGATAAAGAGTGTGAAGGTTTTATTGTCCTGTGATTAGGTCCAGTGTTATGATGGCCTCACAAGTCTGAGGAGTAAATTCCTTAGTTGATGTAGAATGACAAATCCATGCGACACATTCATTCCTGTTCTGAAAGTGTTAAAGGTCACCATCAGTTTATATTCATGAAGGAAGCAAACAGACAACTGATGGACACACGCTACTACAAAAAACTGGAGTCTGACCCTACACAGGACTATAAGGAACTAAACAAGTTGGTATCTTGTTTGCCTGACGAATGACCTGATACCAGAGAGTCCAAGAATAGGGACATTCTATATGCTCCCCAAAATCCACAAATTTGGAAATTCAGGAAGACCAGTTATTTCATGTGTGGGCACCCTTACTGAGCAAGTTTCTGGACTGGTAAAGAGTACACCCAGCTACATTCGGGACATGACAGACCTACTGAATAAACTAGCAGCAATAGGTCCTCTACCAGAAGGAACCATCCTGACCACCATGGATGTGGAATCTTTGTATTCTAATATCCCACACAAGGATGGATTAAATGCCTGCAAAATCTTCATAGAAAATACAGGAATTGTTGCTGATTCTGTGGTCAAACTTACAGAATTCATCCTCACCCACAATTACTTTGAATTTGATAACAACATATATCTACAGGAAATGAAAGGCTAAAGAACCAAATCAATAAACAGGGTTGAAGTACATAAAATCCATATGGACCCATGTTATTGCATGCAGGACTTTAAGTCAGAACGGACCATCATATAAATATACTAGGAGGTCCCTGCTGAGCAGAGAAAAAAAGATGGCCACTAGAGTTCGTACAAATTCATAAAAATATCTTTATTGAAAATATAAATACCACATCAAAACAATTTGTATGTATGCACAAACAGACCACATCATGTGGACACAATGCTGGAGACCAAAACTATTGGATTAAAAGTTACACCATAAAAACCATGTGACACAGCGGCCACAATTGGTGAGCCTACGTATAGTAGATGATTAAGGGGAGGTAATGAAAAAAATAAATGTTGCATGTAAATTTGTCAATAAAATATAGAGTATTTCATCCTCCCAATTTGTTTAAATCTAATTATGACATCCAGAATACTTATAAATTATGGTTATTAAAGAAAATACCCCATATTCAAATGAATGGCATTGCTCAAACATATACCTGGATAGTCACTTGGCCACCAAACGAACCGCTGTTGGCGTCACCCCGACGCACGTTTCGGTAAGAACCTTTTTCAAGGGGTATTCATGCATACTGATCACCCACCCTAATATACCCCGTGACAATTAGTGAAGTGTGCACATGCTATACCGCCATACCGGAAGTATCCAGCGGCGCGCACAGGCCAATCACCTGACTTCCTACAGACGCATCCCAGTCACCATGGAGAGGCGTCACATGATCCAGTCACACGATCGGAAGTACCGCCCCCGTCGTCAGGGACGCCATCCCCGCTACATGCCTGGCCATGGAGTGACGCGGCCCCACCGCCGCAACCGTGGCGCACAGCGGCGTCGGCATCAGCAAGATGTCGAAAGCCGATGAGCGCATCGGAGCAACGGATCGACCGCATACCGGCGAGGCAGCAGCAGTATGTATCAAGAGTGGTCCCAGAGATCATATACTCGGAAACCAAAGTCTGCAATATTTCACAACTAACAAAATGGCAGTACTGTATATTTATATCTATGTATATAGAGTACACTGAGGAGGTGTACCCACCTAAAACACATATGTACCAATTATATACCATCTCTCATCACATGATTTGACATAAGAAAAAAAGGGGGTACCATATAACCACCATCGCCTCAGGACGAAGAAAATACCACATAGAGATACCACTAAGAAATATAGCATTATTCTGGACCCACCATTCAATAGCAAAAAATCCTCATTAAGATCACATCAATCCATAGCCATGTATAACAACATTTCCATATTTACACACATATGGATACATATACAAGAATATAATATTTCATATTTAAGTATTCTTACATATGTATTCTTACTCCGAGACCATCTGGTGCGGAGTCACTATGAGGGTGAACCTCGACAAACCTTCTTAGATGGAGTGGGTGGGGGACGGCGTGGCTGCAGTCCATATGGTCACTGTGTCGCCTGACCCAACATCGACCATTGTACGGATTTTTGTGATTCGGACGGTACAAGATTTAAGATCAATAAATACATCACTTGTCAAACATGATATGTGATATACCATGCATCTTGTCCGTGTGGGCTTATCTACATAGGTATGACTACACACCAATTTAAAACACGGGTAAGAGAGCATGTGTTGGGGATTGAGGCGGCACTTGGCCATGTGGATGCATCCACGCTTAAAACCATCCCACGCCACTTTAAGTTATATCACAATTGTGATTCTACTGGATTGAGAATAAAAGGCGTTGATAGTATTTTGGTGGGTATTCGTGGTGGACCCGTTTCACAGAAACTGGCTCAATTGGAATCCAAATGGATTTGGGCGTTCAAAACCCTGCACCCCAAGGGGCTTAATGAGAACGTTAGTTTCGTCCCATTTTTGTAATCTCCATACTGTATGTGATGCCCAGGTATATCTTGACCAATATTAATAATATCAGTTTTATTTATTCTTTGTGTGATTATTTGTGTTTTAATTTCATGCATATTGACTTCCCATCAGATTGGTTGCGATACCTCTGATCCACTATCGGCCTGCAATATCTATGATGACAGTACTCATTTGGACTCACCAGTTCCAATTACTTCAACAACTATTACCAAGCAATGATCTGTATGGACCCTAGAGTTTTATAGGTGGAAGAATTGTAGGAGTGATCCGTAAAGAAATAAAGAAGAGTATAATATGTAAATAATATCTATCAAAAAAATATGTAAGAATACTTAAATATGAAATATTATATTCTTGTATATGTATCCATATGTGTGTAAATATGGAAATGTTGTTATACATTGCTATGGATTGATGTGATCTTAATGAGGATTTTTTGCTATTGAATGGTGGGTCCAGAATAATGCTATATTTCTTAGTGGTATCTCTATGTGGTATTTTCTTCGTCCTGAGGCGATGGTGGTTATAGGGTACCCCCTTTTTTTTTTATGTCAAATCATGTGATGAGAGATGGTATATAATTGGTACATATGTTTTATAGGTGGGTACACCTCCTCAGTGTACTCTATATACATAGATATAAATATACAGTACTGCCATTTTGTTAGTTGTGAAATATTGCAGACTTTGGTTTCCGAGTATATGATCTCTGGGACCACCCTTGATACATACCGCTGCTGCATCGCCGGTACGCGGTCGCTCTGTTGCGCTCATTGGCTTTCGACATCTTGCTGATGCCGACGCCGCTGTGCGCCACGGTTGCGGCGGTGGGGCCGCGTCACTCCATGAGCAGGTATGTAGCGGGGATGGCGTCCCTGACGACGAGGCGGTACTTCCGATCGCGTGACTGTGGATCATGTGACGCCTCTCCATGGTGACTGGGATGCGTCTGTAGGAAGTCAGGTGATTGGCCTGTGCGCGCCGCTGGATACTTCCGGTATGGCGGTATAGCATGTGCACACTTCACTAATTGTCACAGGGTATATTAGGGTGGGTGATCAGTATGCATGAATACCCCTTGAAAAAGGTTCTTACCGAAACGTGCGTCGGGGTGACGCCAACAGCGGTTCGTTTGGTGGCCAAGTGACTATCTAGGTATATGTTTGAGCAATGCCATTCATTTGAATATGGGGTATGTTCTTTAATAACCATAATTTATAAGTATTCTGGATGTCATAATTAGATTTAAACAAATTGGGAGGATGAAATACTCTATATTTTATTGACAAATTTACATGCAACATTTATATATTGGAGATAAAATGTATATATTTTTTTCATTACCTCCCCTTAATCATCTACTATACGTAGGCTCACCAATTGTGGCCGCTGTGTCACATGGTTTTTATGGTGTAACTTTTTAATCCAATAGTTTTGGTCTCCAGCATTGTGTCCACATGATGTGGTCTGTTTGTGCATCGATACGAATTGTTTTGATGTGGTATTTATATTTTCAATAAAGATATTTTTATGAATTTGTACGAACTCTAGTGGCCATCTTTTTTTCTCTGCTTAGCAGGGACCTCCTAGTATATATCTACAGGAAACTGGTACAGCGATGGGAAGTAAAATGGCTCCACAGTACGCAAATCTTTTCATGGCCAAGCTTGAAAGTGACTTTTTGTCCTCATGTCCCATCAGGACTCTGGCCTACTATCGTTTCATTGACGATATTTTAATCATCTGGACGGGGTCTGAGCAACAACTGAAGACGTTCCATGAACACTTTAATTAATTTCATCCCACCATCAACCTAACACTCAACTACTCCTGTACTGAAATTAACTTTTTGGACACCACCATCAAGCTAGAGAACAATGAAATAGAGACATCCTTGAACCAATCGACCGTCCTACATACCTTAAATGGGACAGTTTCCATCCAAAACACATAAAAAACTCTATTGTTTACAGCCAAGCCATCAGATACAATCGGATATGTTCCAACCAGATGGATAGAGACAAACACCTTGATGGCCTCAGAAAGACCTTTTTGAAACAGGGCTACCATCAAAGAACAATTGAGAACCAGATTACAAGAGCCACCAGAATATCAAGGAATCATCTCCTACATTACCAAACCAAACAAGAAAGCAGCCGGTTGCCTCTAGTAATCACCTACAATCCAAATCTGGAGGCGCTAAGGAGAGCTGCACGGAAACTATAACCTTTACTACAAAAAGATGCCCGATTACAATCCATATTTCCAGACCCCCCACTTCTGTGTTTCAGGCAACCCCCCAAATCTAAGAAGCATCATTGTCAGAAGCTCCCTGTCATCTCCTCCAGCTACAGGTACCTTTCCTTGCAACCAGAAAAAATATAAAACCTGTCCGTTTAGAACGACCACAGACAAGATAAAGATTCCCAATTCACATCAGGACTATAAGATCCCAGGCACGTTCAGCTGTATCACATCTAATGTAGTGTACTTAATTATATGTACCAATTGTCCAGCTGGGGGTCTGAAGAATTTCAGAATATAAACTGATGGTGACCTTTAACACTTTCATAGCAGGAATGAATGTGTCGCATGGATTTATGTCATTCTACATCAACTAAGGAATTTACTCCTCAGACTTGTGAGGCCATCATAACATTGGACCTAATAGCAGGACAATAAAACCTTCACACTCTTTATCTATTAACTGCTAAAATATTTATAGCCAGATCTGTTTATCTCTTCCATAATAACTCTGCTTTTCCTCACCTGTCTTACCTCTTGCAATTTTTGTATGTCTTATTGTGTATAAATATGTGACTCTTCAGATTTTGTGGTATACTATGCCTGATGAAGAGACCTGAGTAGTCTCGAAAGCTTGCAATTTGTTACCATCTTTTCAGTTAGCCATTAAAAGGTATCAACCATTGAGGACTCTCAAATCTAAATATTTTTTTTATCTACTGGCTAACACGGTACAAGAATATATATTTTCCCTATAAGTATAATGTAAACCTTTTAACTGAATCAGAAATTATAGGGTTATCCCTTACGATTGTAGGATCTCCTGCCATAGTCCCATATGCGGCTATGACTGTAGGGAGATTATCTTGTCTTGTAGCTAGATCAATAAATGCTACCAGTAGAGCCTTAGAAGATATATTATTAGATTTACAAATTTACCAGAAAAGCTGTCTTACAGAATAGAGCGACTATAGATTATTTGTTATTAATTCACCACCATGGATGTGAAGAGTTTGAAGGTATGTGTTGTTTTAACTTGTCAGACCATAGTCAGGATTTGCAATTTCAGATAGATCAGTTACATGATGACATTGATCACATCACACAGCGTAATGGTAAATGGTGGGATTGGTTATTTTATTGGTTGCCTGATTTTGGTTATTTACGCTATATTTTAGGAATAATTTTTGCTATAATCTGTGCTTGTATCGCCTTATGCTGTTGTATACAATGTATTCCTTCTTTTATAGCAATGTGTCGTTCATCTGCTGAAGATATTCCCTTGGGATATGGTATTGTATGTAAATGATATATCGCTTCCAGATGACCAAGGGTGGTTTATAGTGCTAAGGTTTTTAATGTCCATCAGGAATCCATATTGGTAGCCTGTCTTTAAAGAACCCTTTAACAGTTCAGCTTATGTTAGCCTTGCAATTTTCCCAACACCTGGACCTCATAGCTCTATTATCAATGTTTAGTTTATAGTATCAAGCAGTCTTTTATTAATGTTTAGTGAGAACGATGCATGTTTATATTCATTAGCAATATTTGGTAAGAATATGCTGTGTTTATAGAATGGTAAAACATCTGGTACCAGGAGCCTTTGGCATGTTTCATCTCCGGTGATATACAGTTATATGAAAAAGTTTGGGCACCCCTATTAACCTTAAGCTTAATGTTTTATAAAAATTGGTGTTTTTGCAACAGCTATTTCAGTTTGATATATGTAATAACTGTTGGACACAGTAATGTTTCTGCCTTAAAATGAGGTTTATTGTACTAACAGAAAATGTACAATCTGCATTCAAACAAAATTTGACAGGTGCATAGGTATGGGCACCCTTATCATTTTCTTGTTTTAAATACTCCTACCTACTTTTTACTGACTTACTAAAGCACTTTTTTTGGTTTTGTAACCTCATTGAGCTTTGAACTTCATAGCCAGGTGTATGCAATCATGAGAAAAGCTACTTAAAGTGGCCACTTGCAAGTTGTTCTCCTGTTTGAATCTCCTCTGAAGAGTGGCATCATGGGCTCCTCAAAACAACTGGCAAATGATCTGAAAACAAAGATTATTCAACATAGTTGTTCAGGGGAAGGATACAAAAAGCTGTCTCAGAGATTTAACCTGTCAGTTTCCACTGTGAGGAACATAGTAAGGAAATGGAAGAACACAGGGACAGTTCTTGTTAAGGCCAGAAGTGGCAGGCCAAGAAAAACATCAGAAAGGCAGAGAAGAAGAATGGTGAGATCAGTCAAGGACAATCCTCAGACCACCTCCAGAGAGCTGCAGCATCAACTTGCTGCAGATGGTGTCACTGTGCATCGGTCAACTATACAACGCACTTTGCACAAGGAGAAGCTGTATGGGAGAGTGATGCGAAAGAAGCCGTTTCTGCAAGCAAGCCACAAACAGAGTCGGCTGAGGTATGCAAAAGCACATTTGGGGAAGCCAATTTATTTTTGGAAGAAGGTCCTGTGGACTGATGAAACCAAGATTGGGTTGTTTGGTCATACAAAAAGGCGTTATGCATGGCGGCAAAAAAACACAGCATTCCAAGAAAAACACTTGCTACCCACAGTAAAATTTGGTGGAGGTTCCATCATGCTTTGGGGCTGTGTGGCCAATGCCGGCACCGGGAATCTTGTTAAAGTTGAGGGACGCATGGATTCCACTCAGTATCAGCAGATTCTTGACAATAATGTTCAAGAATCAGTGATAAAGTTGAAGTTACGCAGGGGATGGATCTTTCACCAATACAATGATCCAAAACACCGCTCCAAATCTACTCAGGCATTCATGCAGAGGAACAATTACAATGTTCCGGAATGGCCATCCCAGTCCCCAGACCTGAATATCATTGAACATCTGTGGGATCATTTGAAGAGGGCGGTCCATGCTCGGCGACCATCAAACTTAACTGAACTGGAATTGTTTTGTAAAGAGGAATGGTCAAAAATACCTTCATCCAGGATCCAGGAACTCATTAAAAGCTACAGGAGGCGACTAGAGGCTGTTATTTTTGCAAAAGGAGGATCTACTAAATATTAATGTCACTTTTCTGGTGAGGTGCACATACTTATACACCTGTCAAATTTTGTTTGAATGCAGATTTCACATTTTCTGTTAATATAATAAACCTCATTTCAAGGCAGAAACATTACTGTGTCCAACAGTTATTACATATATCAAACTGAAATAGCTGTTGCAAAAACACCAATTTTTATAAAACATTAAGCTTAAGATTAATAGGGGTGCCCAAACTTTTTCATATAACTATATTTGATCGGTGTTAAGTGACATCTGAAGAGCTGGTCACTCAGAAGAAAGATACTATATTGAACAAAAAGACTCTTGTCAGAATTTGTGTAACATTTGGTTACGCAAACATTTGTTTTCAAACAAGATATAAGCTAGTGAAGTTTTCAGCTAAGACAGAAGCCTGTTGACCTGTGGACTAAAAGGGGATACACTGACGTCGCAGTGTGGATTCATCCCAGGACTTTTCTCGGTCTTCGCTATTTTTCTTCTCACGGCTGATGTCTCCCAGACAGATGATGTATGTTTCTCCTGGTGAAGTTTTTCCTGTATAGTGTGCGCTGTAAGTACTTTACCTTTGTGATTTATATTATGCAAAGGTGTACGCAATATCACACTATTTCCTATGTTCTGTAATCATTTAATTATAATAAAAATTAATCGCCTTCTTTAAAGCCGCATCCGAGCCCTTTAAATACTTGGCAAAACATAACCCTAACACAACCCTATCCCTAGCACAACCCTAACCCTAGCAAAGACCTAACCCTAGCACAACCTTAATCCCAGCACAATCTTAACCCTAGAGTTTATTTTTTACGGCTTTCCTCGTGCGGTATAAGTGATTAGATGACTTTATTCTTCAGGTCGGTGCGATTCAAGCGATACCAGATTCATATCGGGTTTTTATGATTGACAGCTGTCACACACTAAAAAATTCTTTTTTTTTGCATCGCCATATTTAGAGAGCTATAATTTTTCCATTGGTACCATTTTCGGGCACGTGACATTTTTTGATCGCTTTCTATGCCGATTTTTGGGAGGCAGAATAAACAGAAACCAACAATTCAGGAATTTTTTTTATGCCATTCTGCGTGTGGTAAAATTGATAAGGTAGCTTTATTCTTCGGGTCAGTACGTTTACAGCGGTACCACATTGATATCTTCTTTTTATGTTTTGGCGCTTTTACACAATAGAAAAAATATTTTTTTTTGCATTGCTTTATTCTGAGAGATATAACTTTTTTATTTTTCGGCTGATGAAGCAGTATGGCGGCTTTTTTTTTGGGGGGTGGGGAACAAGATGACCTTTTCAAAGCCACCATATTTATTTACAGTTGTCTTTTTAATCGCATTTTATTCCATTTTTTATTTGGCAGTATGATGATAAAGCATAGTTTTTTGCTTTATTTTTTTTTTTTACCGTGTTAACTAAAGAGATTAACTAGTGGGACAGTTTTATAGGTCAGGTCGTTCCAGATGCGGCAATACCAAATATTGCTGCTGGAGACCCTTAGGACGTCGGCAATGGATCACCCCCCTGGCTGGCTGGATGAGCAAGTGGCCCGGATCGCCGACTGTGGAGCCCGGACGGCACCAGGAGCATCTTCCCTGCAAGAACGGAGCCCAACAAATTTAGGTTAATTCATCATGTCTCTTATCCAAAGGGTAGGTCGGTGAATGATGGAATTGCAACAGAATTATGCTCCGTTGTTTATACCTCTTTTGACGAGGCGGTGGGATGGGTCAGAAAATAAGGAAAAACGTTAGACTGCTGGGTTGTTTCTGGGACGGAGCATATTTCATAGATCGTTGCCTGCCAATAAGCTGTTCCATTTCTTGCTCCTTGTTTGAGGCATTCAGTTGCTTCCTGGAATGGGTTGTCCGAGACGTGTCTGGGGGGGGGGCACCAATCATTCATAATCTGGACGATTTTTTGTGTTTCGGCTTGAAGGATTCACCGCTGTGTGAATCCACATTGCATGCCATGGAATGGATTGCCGAGCTGTTTGGAGTCCGCCTGGCTTCTGAAAAAACCGAGTGCCTGGCGTCTTGTATTTGTTTTCTGGGGATCATTATTGATGCAGAGAAGTGGAAACTCCGATTACAAGAGGAGAAAGTGGTGGCGTTAAGGGCTGAAGTGGCAAGGGCTAGGTGGCTGAAAAAGATTACATTGAGGGAGACACAGTCGCTGCTAGACAAGCAGAATTTTGCACGTAGGGTAATGCCCATGGGGAGGGTCTTCTCCAGAAGCTGGTAAATGCAACGGCGGGGGTAAAGGCTCTTCATCATTAAATTAGATTGTCAAATGAGCATAAGGAAGATTTGTCGGTGTGGGACACTTTCCTCGAAGTGTATAATGGGCGTTTTGATAATGGAAGAGGTAACAGACAAAGTGGACTTAGAGCTGTTCATGGATGCTGCAGAAAGCACAGGTTTTGGCGCTTATTTCAAGGGCCAGTGGTGTGCAGGGGAGTGGCCCCAGAGTTGGAGAGTGGAAGGGCTGTTAAAAAACGTAGCGTTGCTGGAAGTTTTCCCAATAATGTTTGTGGTGACACTGTGGGGTCATCAATTTCAAAACAAATGGATTAGTTTCCGCTGTGATAACATGGGAGTAGTGTTGGCGATCAACAATATTACGGCATCTTCTCCACCAGTAATCAGGGTGTTACGGTAACTGGCATTGGAATGTTTAATAATGTATAACAGCTTCTCACATTCCAGGTGAAAGGAATTCAATTGCTGACGCCCTTTCTCGTTTCCAGTGGGATCGCTTTCGGTTGCTGGCCCCAGATGCAGAGGAGAGGGGGCTCGAGTGCCCGCATCACTTATGGAACTTGGTATTTGTGCAGCCCAACCATTAATTAAATCATCCATATCCCTTAGCACATGGAAGGCCTATCAAGCTGCTTGGGGGCTGTGGGAGGGTCGGCTGAGGGGTATCAAAAATACCTTGTCTGAAGAAGATCAGGTAGGCTTGCTGCACCTACGGTTAGGGGAGGGGGCTCTAGGTTAATCGGTTGATCGCAGGTTTGGCATTCGGCTTTAGGATCAGGGGTGGTAGGGATCTGACAAAGAATTTCCTAGTGAAGCAAGCAGTTAAGGGTATTCGTAGGGGGCGGGCACAGAGGGATGATCAGCACCCAGTTTCGTTTAAGCTCCTGAAATATTTGAGAAAGGAACTGGGAGGTATTTGTAGCTCAGAGTATGAGGTAAGGCTTTTCCTGTTAGTGCCCCAAAAAATGCCCAGGAAAAACCTAAGGGTTAGCGAGCTAGTAGCTCCATCTAAGAAGAAAGGCGGGGGGTACTAGCAGGAGATGTGTTCGCAACAAAACAAGGTGTTGAATTTTGGTTGAGGCTTTCAAAAACAGACCAGTTAGGAAGGGGAAAAAAGGTATGGTTAGGAGAGGTGCAAGGGTCAGGGATGTGTCCTTTAAAAACTTTTGAGTCCTCCAGGGGACTGGGGCAGAATTCGGACGTACCATTGTTGTGTCACGAAGACGGAACATTATTGCAGTATCAATTCACCGTCATTTTTAGGATGTGCTTGAACAAGTTGGGGTTGGATCCGTGTAATTTTGCCCCTCATTCTTTTCGGATAGGGGCCGCTATGGAGGCGGTGGCTTGCGTCCTGAATTCGAATATTGTAAAACAGATAGGGAGATGGGAATCGAGGCGGATTTTGTCTTGCGTGAGACCGGAGTCGACAGTTAACTTGTGAAAAAAATGTGTATTGTTGTGTTCTGATCACATGTTGTTTTCTGGATAGGTTTCCCTCTGTTGATTTGGATAATGGGCCACACCTATGTCCACTGGGCGCGGTGTGGGCAGACATACGACGAGATGGAAAGCAACTCAGTGCTTCAAGGGACAAAGCTGTTACTTGCTGGCTTGGGTTTAGGGGTATAGGGTGGAACAGGTTGTTGCGGGAGGTGAATAATTTTGTCCATTTAGATCGCCCCCCCAGATATACTGTTATTACACGTAGGGGGTAATGACTTAGGGGTTCGGCCGTGTAGGGATCTAATCAGAGACGTGATTTATTACGGCTTTGGGCATCTTTTCCGGGGATGATAACGATCTGCTCCGAGATTGTTCCCCGAAAGAGATGGCAAAATGCCTGGTCCATAAAGAGTTTGAATAGAGCACAGAAGAAGGTGAACAGAGCGTTTTCCAATTTTGTTTCCAGAAATGGGGGGGCGTCAATTCGGCATTTTGATTTGGAGAATTGCTCGGAAGATTTTTGGTTGGCTGACGGAGTTCATTTGAATGACTTCGGAATTGATTTATGGTCATTAGCTTTACAAGGGGGCATCGAGCAGGCGATGTTTATGAAAGGAAAGGGGGTCTCGAGTACTTAAGGTTGTCAATTACTCTTGTGGTGGCGTGCTTTAGGGTCCTTGAAGTTGGTTATAAATTGGTATGGGAGTGTCAACAGGACATGGATCCCTCAGTTATAAGTGGTATTTGGGTCTGGTGATTTATGGGACTTATGACAAAGGAATATCGAGTCCCGGGTGTGGCGGTTTTAACCGTTTCTGAACCCCCTTTCGAGGGGGTTCTTGGAGCTCCTGAGCTTGAGGTTCGCAGCTGGGAGTAAGTGGGGTTTGTGTCATTGGGGTCACCAGACTCTTCTTGGCTTCAAGGACCCTAAGACAATTTGTTTATATAACACGGTTTTAATTGCTACTGCTATAATAAAGGGCGACTGTGGCCAATTGTATCCAAGCCACAATGTCTGTCGTTCTTGGGGTTAGAAGTAAGATGGGGGTGAGGGCCAACTCACCAAGGATTGGCAATACCAACGTTGACTGTTCCTCAGGGACCACCCACTGGGTGGAGGTGCCTTAAGTACCCAGTGCCTCACAGCAATAGGCTGGGGATGCATTAGGAATATTCCTTTAAGAATTAGGAAGTGATGCCGCCGCTCTAGGCATTCTACCAGGAAACATCCACACAGCAAGAAGAGGAACACAGTGCGCAGCCTGGATGGCAGCCTTGCATGGTGAGTGATAGGAAGCCATGGCGACACGCCGCCAGGGATGTTACAAAAAGTCTCATGTTTTTATCATACTCACTTCAGAGTGATGGATTTTTCTTATTACTTTTTATGAATTCTCAATATATATGAAAGTCCCATGATCAAAGATAGACAAAGATATTTATTTATCTATTAACATTTTTTATTATTTATAACAAATATTATATTAAATTAAATAAATTCAATCAATAATAACAGAAAAACTGCACAGGAAATTTTATACATAACAGTAAACAAATAAGGGCTATGTAATGATTGTATTTGCCCTGTCTTTGGTATAAGCAAAGTAAACACCACAAGATATAAATAAATGAACATAAATTAACTATTTGAGCTATTGAAAAGATAACAAGTGGGATTTTTCTTATTACTTTTTATGAATTCTGAATATATCAGAACGTCCCATGATCAAAGATATTTATCTATTATATTTTGTATTATTTCTAACAAATATTATATTAAATTAAATAAATTCAATCAATAATAACAGAAAAACTGCACAGTAAACAAATAAGGGCTATGTAATGATTGTATTTGCCCTGTCTTTGGGAGAAATGTGTTTCAGGCTGCCCTACTGTAAGTGGAAAATTACATATACAGTATATCTATACTTATGTAGTCGGAAAAACTGAATTTCCCCATGCATAATTCAATCGCTCATTCCTAAACGGATGTCCACTGATTCATTCATAAAAAAAATCTTGAATGGCTTTGGTTTGCACTGTACCCTGCAACCGACACTTTAGTTATATTTTATACATAATTTTAAGCAGTCCAAAAAGGAATGATGCTGTTCCTTGCTGAATGAAGAATTCCCATGCAGCCTACATACAGTCCTAGCTAGGTTCTTTCACTTTTATTTGATTAGATGTTTTGAGTCCTTGTCATTGCAATAGCTTGTTTCCTCTGCAGTACATTCCCATTAGAGCAGGGGTGGGGAACCTCGGGCCTGCGATTAACTTTTCTGTGGCCCCCCAGGCAGATTACTGGGGACCACAGTACTCGGGTCGGCACTTATGAGGAAATGACGTCAGAGTATTTTGGCGGATGTCTGTTTGCTGAGGCGGCCGCCCCTCCAGCTGTAAGTTGCCTTAATTAATGAATTATGTGTATATACAGTGTATATATACTGTATATATAAATATATATATACACGCTCTTTCCTTACTGTGTCTACCCCTGATGAAGCCGCACTGGTAGCGGCGATTCGTGTGGGGGACCAACCTTCCTGGTCTTATCCTGTACTGAGTACCTCAGAGTAGTATCCTTCTTAAACAGACACACTTTAAATTGGTGGTTCTGGTACTGGATTACTCCTTTGTACCTATAGTGAGCTCATGCTAATTTACTCTATACTAAACATTCCTCATAAGTGCTGAATACCAAAACTGCAGATTAATATTAGTAATACTGCGGATTGATATAGGTGTCATTCATTTATTTGCTGCTGTGTATACATAAAGCATATTAGCTTCACATTGAACTGTATATTAATGCTATGACTTTTCTATATTCTTGTGTATATTAAATTTATCACGTATATGAGCCCTAACTACTGTGTATGTAATCATATTTTTTGTATAATTATTAAGCCAATTATGTTATGCATAGTTTAAGGTCTAAGGGCACTCCAGGTTGGGTGGACCTAAGTCCTACAGAGACTGGGTCTGTTTTTGTCTCAGCCATTTTGTTTTTTTAAATGTTTTTAATTTGTTTTTGCCCTGTTTTTCATTGTCAATTGTAATAAACTATTTTTGAAGGTGATCACCATTGTATACATTCCTCTTTTTTCTTGCTTTGTTGCATATACTCGATATGTAGAAGTTGTTCCCTTCTTTATATATGGATGCCACGGACTCTATTTGGATGACAAAGCTACGTTTTATTTTACCACATCTTGCTATATCATATTCTCTATTTAGTGGTTCTACCTATTTGACCCATTACTTACTTATCAGAGTAAAGTACTGCAGTGCGCACGTGATGGGAAAGTTCAAAGAGCTCTGGCGCATGTGCACTGCAGTACTTTAGTGTGCCCTCAACAGGGCAGAGATGTACGCCTGTGCAATAGCGCAATGTAAGGGACCCTGTATGGATGACGTAGGGATGTATCATCCACATGAAACACAGAAGAAGGACAGCATTGAAAGTAGGGAGGCGCCGGTCCAGGACCAGCGAAGCCCTCGGACCCGACCGCCCCGCAGATGAGTATAATAAAAGGTGTTTTTCTTTTGTTGGAGTCCTGATCGGGGGCATATACACGGCATATTAGTATGCTGCATATGAGGCCTGAAAGGTTGTGGCCGTATCTCATATGGGGCAAAGCTGGTGACAGGTTCCCTTTAATGCCTATATTTTTCTCCCTTCACTTCACCAACTCATACTACAGTGGTTACGGAAAGTATTCAGACCCCTTTAAATTTTCCACTCTTTGTTTCATTGCAGCCATTTGGTAAATTCTAAAAAGTTCATTTTTTTTCTCATTAAAGTACACTCTGCACCACATCTTGACTGAAAAAAAACAGAAATGTAGAAATATTTGCAAATTTATTAAAAAAGAAAAACTGAAATATCACATGGTCATAAGTATACAGACCCTTTCCTCAGACACTCATATTTAAGTCACATGCTGTCCATCTCCTTGTGATCCTCCTTCAGATGGTTCTACTCCTTCATTGGAGCCCAGCTGTGTTTAATTAAACTCATAGGACTTAATTTGGAAAGGCACACACCTGTCTATATAAGACCTCACATCTCACAGTGCATGTCAGACCAAATGAGAATCATGAGCTCAAAGGAACTGCCCAAGGAGACAGAATTGTGGCAAGGCATAGATCTGGCCAAGGTTACAAAATAATTTCTGCATTACTCAAGGTTCCTAAGAGTACAGTGGCCTCCATAATTCTTAAATGGAAGACGTTTGGGACCACCAGAAGTCTTCCTAGACCTGGCTGTCCAGCCAAACTGAGCAATCGTGGGAGAAGAGCCTTGGTGAGAGAGGTAAAGAAGAACCACAAGATCACTGTGGCTGAGCTTCAGAGATGCAGTAGGGAGATGGGAGAAAGATCCACAATGTCAACTATCACTGAAGCCCTCCACCAGTCGGACATTTATGGCAGAGTGGCCCGACGGAAGCCTCTACTCAGTGCAAGACATATGAAAGCCCGCATACAGTTTGCTCAAAAACACATGAAGGACTCCCAGACTATGAGAAATAAGATTCTCTGGTCTGATGAGACGAAGATAGACCTTTTGGGTGATAATTCTATGCGGTATGTGTGGAGAAAACCAGGCACTGCTCATCACCTGCCCAATAAAATCCCAACAGTGAAACGTGGTGGTAGCATCATGTTATGGGGGTGTTTTTCAGCTGCAGGGACAGGACGACTGCGTGCAGTTGAAGGAAACATGAATGCGGCCGCCAAGTACAGAGATATCCGGGATGAAAACCTCTTCCAGAGTGCTCTGGACCTCAGACTTGGCCAAAGGTGCACCTTCCAACAAGACAATGACCCTAAGCATACAGCCAACAAAGGAGTGGCTTCAGAACAACTCTGTGACCATTCTTGACTGGCAGAGCCAGAGCCCTGACCTAAACCCAATTGAGCATCTCTGGAGAGACCTGAAAATGGCTGTCCACCAAAGTTCACCATCCAACCTGACGAAACTTGAGAAGATCTTCAAGGAAAGATGGCAGAGGATCCACAAATCCAAGTGTGAAAAACTTGTTGCACCATTCCCAAGAAGACTCATGGCTGTACTAGCTCAAAAGGGTGCTTCTACTCAATACTGAGCAAAGGGTCTGAATACTTATGACCATGTGATATTTCAGTTTTTCTTTTTTAATAAATTTGCAAAAATTTCTACATTTCTGTTTTTTTTCGGTCAAGATGGGGTGCAGAGTATACTTTAATGAGAAAAAAAATGAACTTTTTAGAATTTACCAAATGGCTGCAATGAAACAAAGAGTGAAAAATTTAAAGGGGTCTGACTACTTTCTGTACCCACTGTATTTAGTGCTGTTGCATTACACACAAATAGAATTACAAAAATATTTAAACACAGGTTGTAATGTAACAAAATAGGTAAAAATATTTTGCAAGCCACTGTATATGTCTCCCAGCGTTTCCCAGTGATATCTATGTCCCCCAGTCCTCTATTTGCTTCCAGGCTCCCCAGTGGTGTATATGACCCCCAGCCCTCTCCAGTGATATATATGCCCCCCAGTCCTCCCCAGTGATATATAAGGCCCCCAGCTCTCCTAAATCATGTACATGCCTTGCCAGTGATGTATATGACCCCCAGCTCTAACCAGTGATGTCTATGCTTCTAAGTCCTACCCCGTTATATCGTTGTCCCCTTGGTCACCCCAGTGATGTACAGTGGTTTGCAAAAGCATTCACCCATCTTGTTTTTTTACCTATTATTGTAAGTCGATTTGTGTGTGAAGGATCAGCACTAAATAATCTAATTGGTGAAGGGAAGTGAGAAACATACAGGCATAAATTAAATTTATGGGATCAAATGACTAAAAATTTGCATGTGCAAATGTAGACACCCCTTTTGCGATGAAGCCCCTAAAATTTTTTGTCAGTAAAAAGAAGTAATTCCAGCGTCCTGAGCTTCTTAAAAACACTTTTAATGAAAATGCATTAAAAAAATTAAAGTATACAAAAGGTTTTAAGTCACTATGGAAGAGGGGTGTTTACCAGCAAACGTGTTTCGGAAACAGTTCCTTAACCCCTTAAGCCCCGGAGCATTTTTCGTTTTTGCATTTTCGTTTTTGCTCCCCTTGTTCCCAGAGCCATAGCGTTTTTATTTTTTGGTCAATATGGCCATGTGAGGGCTTATTTTTTGCGGGACGAGTTGTACTTTTCAACGCCATTACTAGTTTTATCATATCCTGTACGGGAAAACGGGAAAAAAATTCCAAGTGCGGTAAAATTGCAAAAAAAGTGCAATACCACAGTTGTTTTTTATTTATTTTTTTTACCATGTTCACTGAATGCTAAAACTGGCCTGCTCTTCTTATTCTACAGGTCATTACGAGTTCATAGACACCACACATGTATAGGTTCTTTTATATTTAAGTGGTGAAAAAAAATTCCAAAATTTGGTAAAAAAAAAAATAAAAAAATAGCGCCATTTTCTAAGACCCGTAGCGTCTCCATTTTTCGGGATCTGGGGCTGTTTGAGGGCTTATTTTTTGCGTGCCGGGCTGACGTTTTTATTGATACCATTTTGGGGTAGATCCGATGTTTTGATCGCCCGTTATTGCATTTTATTGCAATTTTGCAGCGACCAAAAAACGTAATTCTGGCGTTTAGAATTTTTTTCTCGTTACGCCGTTTACCGATCGGAATAATTCTTTTTTTATATTGATAGATCGGGCGATTCTGAACGCGGCGATACCAAACATGTGTATGTGGGTTTTTTTTTTATATATTTTATTTTGAATGGGGCGAAAGGGGGGTGATTTAAACTTTTATATTTTTTTATTTTTTTTTATATTTTTAAAAACTTTTTTTTTTTACTTTTTGCATGCTTCTATAGTCTCCATAGGAGACTAGAAGCAGCAACTATCCGATCGCCTCTGCTACATACAGGGGACGAGCAGGTCCCCTGCATGCAGCAGAAATGGTCCTGTGCTATGAGCGCCGACCACTAGGTGGCGCTCATAGCGACAAGATCATGACAACCACAGGCGTCTGCTGCAGACCCTGGGTTGTCATGCACGCCCATCGGCGACCCGCGATCACGTGACGGGGTCGCCGGTGGGCGGGGCTTATGACGCGCTACCCGGAAGCGCGCGTTAAATGCTGCTGTCGGAGATTGACAGCAGCATTTAACTGGTTAACAGCCGCGGGTGGATCGCGATTCCACCCGCGGCTGTTGCGGGCACATGTCAGCTGTAAGAATCAGCTGACATGTGCTCGGTTCAGTGAGGGCTCAGCGCCGGAGCCCTCACTGAACCGGCGGTACGCAAATATGCGTACTAATACGTCCCCGGTAAGTAAGGGGTTAATCATTGCCTGAATTGAACACTACATGTGTTCAATGCAGGCAATGATTAAGGAACTTGTTTAGCGTATTAAGTCATATACTGGCTAAACACGTGATCAAGCATCACCAATCCTGAGCAGGAATTTTTTTTTAAAAGAAACACTTTTGTTAGCAATAAAAATAATGGTGAAACAAAGTACAATAAAAAAAATATTCGTAATAGTAGATCAAGTTCATACCCAGAGGAAACCTAGTATTTAGTTCATAGATCCACCAGGATTCTCAGGATAAAAAATGCCCATGGTGATCCTGCCCTGGGTTTTTAACCCGTTTAATCCCTGTAACCACAGAACAGGAAATAATCCCATTATGTTCGGTGGAAAATGTTTAGTTTAGCAGGATCAGAGCCCAAACAAATTAGACACAAACTTCAAATAGTTGAAAAATCTCCTTGTTAAAGAATTAAAGTTATGATGGGACAGTACAACCTTAGGTTCATATCTTGAGAAACATATGATCCCAAAAGGACTCGTATAAAAAAAAGTACCTACTACACAGTGTTCAGATGAATTCAACAAAAAATGGTATAGTATCTTGGATCAGTGTTCTAATCAGCTGAAGCAGCTAACAGTTTCATATGAAGGACAATCATTGACTGCGGTGCAGGCAGATATCCAGCAAGTTAAAACAACTATTTTTCCTCATACTGATTCCAAGGAATTTAAAGAGTGGGACTCTGCTCTAAAAACTAAAAATCTATTGTCTTGGAGAACATATAATGGCTACAAAAGAAATAATGGCAAGTGGCAAAACTTTAAACCTATACTCAGAAGGATTTTTTTTTAAAAAAAGTTAGTTTTTCAGACACAGACATCTTTTGAAACCTCAGTTGGCATGACTTCAAAGGATGTTTCCGACACATTTTCGGACAACCAATTTATTAGCACCACTAGGAGGAATACGGTCTATAACAAAGGTTTGATCAAAACTAGTTTTGAAAATATGGACCATTCAAAAAATATAAAAGGTGGAGCAGGAGTGGCAGGAAACACAAGAACCATGAACCAGTTCACAGCACGTCAACGGACTTTTTATTGCAATCAGTGGATCAACCTATCAAGTTATATCCTCAGTGAACCGCAGCTATCTTTATTATCTAAAGACTTATCGTTTTCACCAATGAATTAATTTGATTTATATAGAACAATCCTAGATGTTCATAAATTCGCAAGAATGATAACATTACGGTGTCACTTTGAGGATAATGTTGAACAGCAATATGACCAGAATTTTATTCATCAACCCACTACCTCGCACTTACTAGTACTCACAGATGTGGGAACCTTTCAGGAATCTTGTTCCCTCCTTGATTTAAAAACCTTGGAAAGTGAAGGATCACATGAAACTATAAATTTAAATTCTTTGTTCGCCACAAAGAACCCCCTTTTTTACCCTATTCAATCTCATCCATCTATCCTTGATACCTTCACACATGATGACGGGATTAGATACACCGGTTTAAGGAGTATCGCACATGATGGTATTAGATACACCGGTCTAAGGAGTATCGCATATGATGACGGGATTAGATACACTGGTCTAAGGCGTAATACACCAGTCTGGGGAGTATCGCACATGACAGGGTTAAATACACCGGTCTGGGGAGTAGCGCACATGACGGGAATAGATAAACCAATCTAAGGAGTACCGCACATGATGACAGGATTAGATACACCAGTCTGGGGAGTATCGCACATGTCGGGATTAGATACACCGGTCTAAAGAGTATCGCACATGATGACAGGATTGGATACACCAGTCTAAAGAGTAATACACCTTTCTGTGGAGTATCGCACATGACGAGATTCGATACATCGGTCTAAGGAGTATCGCACATGATGATAGGATTAGATACACCGATCTAAGGAGTATCACACATGATGGGATTAAATATACCGGTCTGGGGAGAAGCGCACATGATGGGATTAGATAAACCAGTCTAAAGGACAGCACATGATGACTGGATTGGATACACCAATCTGAGGAGTATCGCACATAATGACTTTATTAGATACACCAGTCTGGAGAGAATTGCACATGATGACGGGATTAGATACACCGGTCTAAGGCGTAATACATCAGTCTTGGGAGTATCATACTTAACGAGATTAGATACACTGGTCTAAGGAGTGTCACACATGATGGGATTAGATACACCAGTCTAAGGAGTATTGTACATGATGACCGGATTAGATACACCGGTGAAGGTCATAATACAAAAGTCTGGGGAGTATCGCATATGACGGGATTAGATACACCAGCATAAGGAGTATCGCATATGATGACAGGATTAGATACACCAGTCTGAGGAGTATCGCACATGATGACTTTATTAGATACACCAGTCTGGGGAGAATTGCACATGATGACGGGATTAGATACACCGGTCTAAGGCGTAATACATCAGTCTTGGGAGTATCACACTTAACAAGATTAGATACACTGGTGCAAGGAGTGTCACACATGACGGGATTAGATACACCTGTATAAGGAGTATCGCATATGATTAAGGGATTAGATACACCGGTCTAAGGATTATCGCATATGATAACGGGATTAGATACATCGGTCTGTGGAGTATCGGACATGATGATGGAATAAGATACACCATTCTGCGGAGTATAGCATATGACAGGATTAGATACACCGGTCTAAGGAGTATCGCACCTTATGACGGGATTAGGATTAGATACATCGGTGAAAGGCGTAATACACCAGTCTAGAGGTATCGCACAAGACGGGATTAGATACACCAGAATTAGGAGTATCGCACATGATGACGGAATTAGATACACCGGTGTAAGGAGTATTGCATATAATGACGTGATTAGATTCATCGGTCTGGGGAGCATCGCACAAAATGGGATTAGATACACCAGTCTGGGGAGTATCGCACATAATGTGATTAGATACACCAGTCTAAGGAGTATTGCACATGATGGGATCAGATACACTGGTCTGGGGAGTATCTCACATGATAATGGGATTAGATACACCAGTCTTGGGAGTATCAAACATAACTGAATTGATACAGCAGTCTGGGGAGTACTGCACATGATGACGGAATTAGATACATCAGTCTGGGGAGTATCACACATGATAACTGAATTAGGTACACCAGTCTGGGGAGTATTGCACATGACGACGGGATTAGATACATCGGTCTAGGGTGTATCACAAATGATGATGGGATTAAATACACCAGTCTGGGGAGTATCGCAAATGATGATGGTATTAAATACATCAGTCTGGGGAGTATCGCACAGGATGACGGGATTAGATACACCAGTTTGGGGAGTATCGCACATGATGGGATTAGATACATCAGTCTAAGGAGTATCGCACAGGATGACAGGATTAGATACACCAGTCTGGGGAGTAGCGCACATGACAGGATTAGATACACCAGTCTAAGGAGTATCACACATGATGGGATTAGATACACCAGTCTAAGGAGTATCAGACATGATGATGGAATAAGATACACCAGTCTGGGGAGTATCGCACATGACTGGATTAGGTACACCGGTCTAAGGAGTATTGCACATGATGACAGGATTGGATATACCAGTCTAAAGCATAATACACCATTCTGTGGAGTATCGCATATGACGGGATTAGATACACTGGTATAAGGAGTATCGCACATGAAGACGGGATTTGATACACCCGTCTGGGGAGTATCGCACATAATGATGGCAATAAATACATTGGTCTAAGGAGTAATACACCAGTCTGGGAAGTATAGCACGATTGGATTAGATACAACGGTCTAAGGAATATCGCACATGATGACGGGATTAGATACACCAGTCTGGGGAGTATTGCACATAATGATGGGATTAGATACACCAGTCTAAGGAGTATCGCATATGATGACGGAATTAGATACACCAGTGAAAGGCGTAATACACCAGTCTGGGGGGTATCGCATATGACGGCATTAGATACACCGGTGTAAGGAGTATCGCACATAATGACGGGATTTGATACACCCGTCTGGGGAGTATCGCACATGATGACGGGATTACATACACAAATCTGGGGAGTATCGCACATGATGATGGGATTAGAAACACCAGTCTGGGGAGTATTGCACATAATGATGGGATTAGATACACCAGTCTAAGGAGTATCGCATATGATGACAGAATTAGATACACCAGTGAAAGGTGTAATACACCAGTCTGGGGGGTATCGCACATAATGTGATTAGATACACCAGACTAAGGAGTATCGCACATGATGGGATCAGATACACTGGTCTGGGGAGTATCTCACATGATAATGGGATTAGATATACCAGTCTTGGGAGTATCACACATAACTGAATTGATACAGCAGTCTGGGGAGTATTGCACATGATGACGGGATTAGATACATCGGTCTAGGGTGTATCGCAAATGATGATGGGATTACATACACCAGTCTGGGGACTATCGCACAGGATGACTGGATTAGATACACCAGTCTGGGGAGTATCACACATGATGGGATTAGAAACATCAGTCTAAGGTGTAATACACCAGTCTTGGGAGTATCACACTTGACGAGGTTAGATGCACCAGCCTAAGGAGTATCGCACATGATTACGGGATTAGATACATCAGTCTGGGGCGTATCACACATGATAACTGAATTAGGTACACCAGTCTGGGGAGTATTGCACATGATGACGGGATTAGATACATCGGTCTAGGGTGTATCGCAAATGATGATGGGATTAAATACACCAGTCTGGGGAGTATCGCAAATGATGATGGTATTAAATACATCAGTCTGGGGAGTATCGCACAGGATGACGGGATTAGATACACCAGTTTGGGGAGTATCGCACATGATGGGATTAGATACATCAGTCTAAGGAGTATCGCACAGGATGACAGGATTAGATACACCAGTCTGGGGAGTAGCGCACATGACAGGATTAGATACACCAGTCTAAGGAGTATCACACACGATGGGATTAGATACACCAGTCTAAGGAGTATCGGACATGATGATGGAATAAGATACACCAGTCTGGGGAGTATCGCACATGACTGGATTAGGTACACCGGTCTAAGGAGTATTGCACATGATGACAGGATTGGATATACCAGTCTAAAGCATAATACACCATTCTGTGGAGTATTGCATATGACGGGATTAGATACACTGGTATAAGGAGTATCGCACATGACGGGATTTGATACACCCGTCTGGGGAGTATCACACATGATGATGGCAATAAATAGACTGGTCTAAGGAGTAATACACCAGTCTGGGAAGTATAGCACGATTGGATTACATACAACGGTCTAAGGAATATCACACATGATGACGGGATTAGATACACCAGTCTGGGGAGTATTGCACATAATGATGGGATTACATACACCAGTCTAAGGAGTATCGCATATGATGACGGAATTAGATACACCAGTGAAAGGCGTAATACACCAGTCTGGGGGGTATCGCATATGACGGCATTGGATACACCGGTGTAAGGAGTATCGCACATAATCACGGGATTTGATACACCCGTCTGGGGAGTATCGCACATGATGACGGGATTACATACACAAGTCTGGGGAGTGTCGCACATGATGATAGGATTAGAAACACCAGTCTGGGGAGTATTACACATAATGATGGGATTAGATACACCAGTCTAAGGAGTATCGCATATGATGACAGAATTAGATACACCAGTGAAAGGTGTAATACACCAGTCTGGGGGGTATCGCATATGACTGGATTAGATACACCGGTCTAAGGCGTAATACACCAGTCTTGGGAGTATCACACTTGACGAGGTTAGATGCACCAGCCTAAGGAGCATCGCCCATGATTACAGGATTAGATACATCAGTCTGGGGAGTATCACACATGATAACTGAATTAGGTACACCAGTCTGGGGAGTATTGCACATGATGATGGGATTAGATACATCGGTCTAGGGTGTATCGCAAATGATGATGGGATTAAATACACCAGTCTGGGGAGTATCGCAAATGATGATGGTATTAAATACATCAGTCTGGGGAGTAATGCACAGGATGACGGGATTAGATACACCAGTTTGGGGAGTATCGCACATGATGGGATTAGATACATCAGTCTAAGGAGTATCGCACAGGATGACAGGATTAGATACACCAGTCTGGGGAGTAGCGCACATGACAGGATTAGATACACCAGTCTAAGGAGTATCACACATGATGGGATTAGATACACCAGTCTAAGGAGTATCGGACATGATGATGGAATACGTTACACCAGTCTGGGGAGTATCGCACATGACTGGATTAGGTACACCGGTCTAAGGAGTATTGCACATGATGACAGGATTGGATATGCCAGTCTAAAGCATAATACACCATTCTGTGGAGTATCGCATATGACGGGATTAGATACACTGGTATAAGGAGTATCGCACATGATGACGGGATTTGATACACTCGTCTGGGGAGTATCGCACATGATGATGGCAATAAATACACTGGTCTAAGGAGTAATACACCAGTCTGGGAAGTATAGCACGATTGGATTAGATACAACGGTCTAAGGAATATCGCACATGATGACGGGATTAGATACACCAGTCTGGGGAGTACTGCACATAATGATGGGCTTCGATACACCAGTCTAAGGAGTATCGCATATGATGACGGAATTAGATACACCAGTGAAAGGCGTAATACACCAGTCTGGGGGGTATCGCATATGACGGCATTAGATACACCGGTGTAAGGAGTATCGCACATAATGACGGGATTTGATACACCCGTCTGGGGAGTATCGCACATGATGACGGGATTACATACACAAGTCTGGGGAGTATCGCACATGATGATGGGATTAGAAACACCAGTCTGGGGAGTATTGCACATAATGATGGGATTAGATACACCAGTCTAAGGAGTATCGCATATGATGACAGAATTAGATACACCAGTGAAAGGTGTAATACACCAGTCTGGGGGGTATCGCACATAATGTGATTAGATATACCAGTCTAAGGAGTATCGCACATGATGGGATCAGATACACTGGTCTGGGGAGTATCTCACATGATAATGGGATTAGATACACCAGTCTTGGGAGTATCACACATAACTGAATTGATACAGCAGTCTGGGGAGTATTGCACATGATGACGGGATTAGATACATCGGTCTAGGGTGTATCGCAAATGATGATGGGATTACATACACCAGTCTGGGGACTATCGCACAGGATGACAGGATTAGATACACCAGTCTGGGGAGTAGCGCACATGACAGGATTAGATACACCAGTCTAAGGAGTATCACACATGATGGGATTAGATACACCAGTCTAAGGAGTATCGGACATGATGATGGAATAAGATACACCAGTCTGGGGAGTATCACACATGATGATAGGATTAGATACACCAGTCTGGGGAGTATTGCACATAATGATGGGATTAGATACATCAGTGAAAGGTGTAATACACCACTCTGGGGGGTATAGCATATGACGGGATTAGAAACACTGGTCTAAAAAGTGTCACACATGATGGGATTAGATACACCAGTCTAAGGAGTATCGCACATGATGACGGAATTAGATACACCAGTGAAAGGTGTAATACACCAGTCTGGGGGGTATAGCATATGACGGGATTAGAAACACCGGTCTAAAAAGTGTCACACATGATGGGATTAGATACACCAGTCTAAGGAGTATCGCACATGATGACGGAATTAGATACACCAGTGAAAGGCGTAATACACCAGTCTGGGGGGTATCGCATATGACGGCATTAGATACACCGGTGTAAGGAGTATCGCACATAATCACGGGATTTGATACACCCATCTGGGGAGTATCGCACATGATGACGGGATTACATACACAAGTCTGGGGAGTATAGCACATGATGATGGGATTATAAACACCAGTCTGGGGAGTATTGCACATAATGATGGGATTAGATACACCAGTCTAAGGAGTATCGCACATGATGACCGGAGTAGATACACCAGTGAAAGGCGTAACACACCAGTCTGGGGAATATCGTTTATGACGGAATTAGATACACCAGTATAAGGAGTATGGTACATGATGACGGGATTTGATACACTGGTCTGGGGAGTATCGCACATAATGATGGGATTAGATACACCAGTCTAAGGAGTATCGCATATGATGACAGAATTAGACACACCAGTGAAAGGTGTAATACACCGTTCTGTGGGGTATCGCATATGACGGGATTAGATACACCGGTCTAAGGCGTAATACACCAGTCTTGGGAGTATCACACTTGACGACATTAGATACACTGGTCTAAGGAGTGTCACACATGATCGGATTAGATACACCAGTCTAAGGAGTATCATACATGATGAACGGATTAGATACACCAGTGAAAGGCGTAACACCAGTCTGGGGAATATCGCTTATGACGGAATTAGATACACCAGTATAAGGAGTATGGCACATGATGACGAGATTTCATACACCGGTCTGGGGAGTATGGCACATGATGACGGGGTTACATACACCAGTCTGGGGAGTATCGCACATGATGACGGGAATACATACACCAGTCTGGGGAGTATCACACAAGATGATGGGATTAGATACATCAGTCTGGGGAGTATCGCACATGATGGGATTAGATACATCAGTCTAAGGAGTATCGCACATGATGACGGGATTAGATACATCAGTCTGGGAAGTATCACACATGACAGGATTAGATACACCAGTCTAAGGAGTATCACACATGATGGGATTAGATACACCAGTCTAAGGAGTATCGGACATGATGATGGAATAAGATACACCAGTCTGGGGAGTATCGCACATGACTGGATTAGGTACACCGATCTAAGGAGTATTGCACATGATGACAGGATTGGATATACCAGTCTAAAGCATAATACACCATTCTGTGGAGTATCGCATATGACGTGATTAGATACACTGGTATAAGGAGTATCGCACATGATGACCGGATTTGATATACCCGTCTGGGGAGTATCGCACATGATGATGGCAATAAATACACTGGTCTAAGGAGTAATACACCAGTCTGGGAAGTATAGCACAATTGGATTAGATACAACGGTCTAAGGAGTATCGCACATAATGACGGGATTACATACACAAGTCTGGGGAGTATTGCACATGATGATGGGATTAGAAACACCAGTCTGGGGAGTATTGCACATAATGATGGGATTAGATACACCAGTCTAAGGAGTATCGCATATGATGACAGAATTAGATACACCAGTGAAAGGTGTAATACACCAGTCTGGGGGGTATCGCATATGACGGAATTAGGTACACCGGTCTAAGACGTAATACACCAGTCTTGGGAGAATCACACTTGACAAGATTAGATACACCGGTCTAAGGAGTGTTACACATGATGGGATTAGATACACCAGTCTAAGGAGTATCGCACATGATGACCGGATTAGATACAGCAGTGAAAGGCGTAACACACCAGTCTGGGGAATATCGTTTATGACGGAATTAGATACACCAGTATAAGGAGTATGGTACATGATGACGGGATTTGATACACTGGTCTGGGGAGTATGGCACATGATGACGGGGTTACATACACTAGTCTGGGGAGTATCGCACATGAAGACGGGATTACATACACCAGTCTGGGGAGTATCACACATGATGACGGGATTTGATACATCGGTCTGGGGAGTATCGCACATAATGATGGGATTAGATACACCAGTCGAAGGAGTATCGCATATGATGACAGAATTAGATACACCAGAGAAAGGTGTAATACACCAGTCTGGGGGTATAGCATATGACGGGATTAGATACACCGGTCTAAGGCATAATACACCAGTCTTGGGAGTATCACACTTGACGAGATTAGATACACCGGTCTAAGGAGTGTCACACATGATGGGATTAGATACACCAGTCTAAGGAGTATCGCACATGATGACCGGATTAGATACACCAGTGAAAGGCGTAACACACCAGTCTGGGGAATATCGCTTATGACGGAATTAGATACACCAGTATAAGGAGTATGGCACATGATGACGGGATTTCATACACCGGTCTGGGGAGTATGGCACATGATGACGGGGTTACATACACCAGTCTGGGGAGTATTACACATGACGACGGGATTTGATACATCGGTCTGGGGAGTATCGCACAAGATGATGGGATTAGATACACCAGTCTGGGGAGTATCGCAAATGATGGGATTAGATACACCAGTCTAAGGAGTATCGCACATGATGATGGGATTAGATACACCAGTCTGGGAAGTATCACACATGATGGAATTAGATACACCGGTCTAAGGAGTATCGCACAGGATGACAGGATTAGATACACCAGTCTGGGGAGTAGCGCACATGACAGGATTAGAAACACCAGTCTAAGGAGTATCACACATGATGGGATTAGATACACCAGTCTAAGGAGTATCGGACATGATGATGGAATAAGATACACCAGTCTGGGGAGTATCGCACATGACTGGATTAGGTACACCGATCTAAGGAGTATTGCACATGATGACAGGATTGGATATACCAGTCTAAAGCATAATACACCATTCTGTGGAGTATCGCATATGACGTGATTAGATACACTGGTATAAGGAGTATCGCACATGATGACGGGATTTGATACACCCGTCTGGGGAGTATCGCACATGATGATGGCAATAAAAACACTGGTCTAAGGAGTAATACACCAGTCTGGGAAGTATAGCACAATTGGATTAGATACAACGGTCTAAGGAATATCGCACATGATGACGGGATTAGATACACCAGTCTGGGGAGTAATGCACATAATGATGGGATTAGATACACCAGTCTAAGAAGTATCGCATATGATGACGGAATTAGATACACCAGTGAAAGGCGCAATACACCAGTCTGGGGGGTATCGCATATGACGGGATTAGATACACCGGTGTAAGGAGTATCGCACATAACGACGGGATTACATACACAAGTCTGGAGAGTATCGCACATGATGATGGGATTAAATACACCAGTCTGGGGAGTATCACACAGGATGACGGGATTAGATGCACCGGCCTGGGGAGTATCGCACATGATGGGATTAGATACACCAGTCTGGGGAGTATCGCACATGATGGGATTAGATACACCGGTCTAAGGAGTGTCACACATGATGACCGGATTAGATACACCAGTGAAAGGCGTAACACACCAGTCTGGGGAGTATCGCATATCATGGAATTAGATACACCAGTATAAGGAGTATCACACATGATGATAGGATTAGATACACCAGTCTGGGGAGTATTGAACATAATGATGGGATTAGATACACCAGTGAAAGGTGTAATACACCACTCTGGGGGGTATAGCATATGACGGGATTAGAAACACCGGTCTAAAAAGTGTCACACATGATGGGATTAGATACACCAGTCTAAGGAGTATCGCACATGATGACGGAATTAGATACACCAGTGAAAGGTGTAATACACCAGTCTGGGGGGTATAGCATATGACGGGATTAGAAACACCGGTCTAAAAAGTGTCACACATGATGGGATTAGATACACCAGTCTAAGGAGTATCGCACATGATGACGGAATTAGATACACCAGTGAAAGGCGTAATACACCAGTCTGGGGGGTATCGCATATGATGGCATTAGATACACCGGTGTAAGGAGTATCACACATAATCACGGGATTTGATACACCCGTCTGGGGAGTATCGCACATGATGACGGGATTACATACACAAGTCTGGGGAGTATAGCACATGATGATGGGATTAGAAACACCAGTCTGGGGAGTATTGCACATAATGATAGGATTAGATACACCAGTCTAAGGAGTATCGCACATGATGACCGGAGTAGATACACCAGTGAAAGGCGTAACACACCAGTCTGGGGAATATCGTTTATGACGGAATTAGATACACCAGTATAAGGAGTATGGTACATGATGACGGGATTTGATACACTGGTCTGGGGAGTATCGCACATAATGATGGGATTAGATACACCAGTCTAAGGAGTATCGCATATGATGACAGAATTAGACACACCAGTGAAAGGTGTAATACACCAGTCTGTGGGGTATCGCATATGACGGGATTAGATACACCGGTCTAAGGCGTAATACACCAGTCTTGGGAGTATCACACTTGACGAGATTAGATACACTGGTCTAAGGAGTGTCACACATGATGGGATTAGATACACCAGTCTAAGGAGTATCATACATGATGACCGGATTAGATACACCAGTGAAAGGCGTAACACCAGTCTGGGGAATATCGCTTATGACGGAATTAGATACACCAGTATAAGGAGTATGGCACATGATGACGAGATTTCATACACCGGTCTGGGGAGTATGGCACATGATGACGGGGTTACATACACCAGTCTGGGGAGTATCGCACATGATGACGGGAATACATACACCAGTCTGGGGAGTATCACACAAGATGATGGGATTAGATACATCAGTCTGGGAAGAATCGCACATGATGGGATTAGATACATCAGTCTAAGGAGTATCGCACATGATGACGGGATTAGATACATCAGTCTGGGAAGTATCACACATGATGGAATTAGATACACCGGTCTAAGGAGTATCGCACAGGATGACAGGATTAGATACACCAGTCTGGGGAGTAGCGCACATGACAGGATTAGATACACCAGTCTAAGGAGTATCACACATGATGGGATTAGATACACCAGTCTAAGGAGTATCGGACATGATGATGGAATAAGATACACCAGTCTGGGGAGTATCGCACATGACTGGATTAGGTACACCGATCTAAGGAGTATTGCACATGATGACAGGATTGGATATACCAGTCTAAAGCATAATACACCATTCTGTGGAGTATCGCATATGACGTGATTAGATACACTGGTATAAGGAGTATCGCACATGATGACCGGATTTGATATACCCGTCTGGGGAGTATCGCACATGATGATGGCAATAAATACACTGGTCTAAGGAGTAATACACCAGTCTGGGAAGTATAGCACGATTGGATTAGATACAACGGTCTAAGGAGTATCGCACATAATGACGGGATTACATACACAAGTCTGGGGAGTATTGCACATGATGATGGGATTAGAAACACCAGTCTGGGGAGTATTCCACATAATGATGGGATTAGATACACCAGTCTAAGGAGTATCGCATAAGATGACAGAATTAGATACACCAGTGAAAGGTGTAATACACCAGTCTGGGGGGTATCGCATATGACGGGATTAGAAACACCGGTCTAAGGCGTAATACACCAGTCTTGGGAGTATCACACTTGACAAGATTAGATACACCGGTCTAAGGAGTGTCACACATGATGGGATTAGATACACCAGTCTAAGGAGTATCGCATATGATGACCGGATTAGATACACCAGTGAAAGGCGTAACACACCAGTCTGGGGAGTATCGCTTATGACGGAATTAGATACACCAGTATAAGGAGTATGGCACATGATGACGGGATTTGATACACCGGTCTGGGGAGTATGGCACATGATGACGGGGTTACATACACCAGTCTGGGGAGTATCGCACATGATGACGGGATTACATACACCAGTCTGGGGAGTATCACACATGATGACGGGATTTGATACATCGGTCTGGGGAGTATCGCACAAGATGATGGGATTAGATACACCAGTCAGGGGAGTATCGCACATGATGACCGGATTAGATACACCAGTGAAAGGCGTAACACACCAGTCTGGGGAGTATCGCATATGATGGAATTAGATACACCAGTATAAGGAGTATGGCACATGATGATAGGATTAGATACACCAGTCTAAGGAGTATCACACATGATGACCGGATTAGATACACCAGTGAAAGGCGTAACACACCAGTCTGGGGAGTATCGCATATCATGGAATTAGATACACCAGTATAAGGAGTATCACACATGATGATAGGATTAGATACACCAGTCTGGGAAGTATTGCACATAATGATGGGATTAGATACACCAGTGAAAGGTGTAATACACCACTCTGGGGGGTATAGCATATGACGGGATTAGAAACACCGGTCTAAAAAGTGTCACACATGATGGGATTAGATACACCAGTCTAAGGAGTATCGCACATGATGACGGAATTAGATACACCAGTGAAAGGTGTAATACACCAGTCTGGGGGGTATAGCATATGACGGGATTAGAAACACCGGTCTAAAAAGTGTCACACATGATGGGATTAGATACACCAGTCTAAGGAGTATCGCACATGATGACGGAATTAGATACACCAGTGAAAGGCGTAATACACCAGTCTGGGGGGTATCGCATATGACGGCATTAGATACACCGGTGTAAGGAGTATCGCACATAATCACGGGATTTGATACACCCATCTGGGGAGTATCGCACATGATGACGGGATTACATACACAAGTCTGGGGAGTATAGCACATGATGATGGGATTAGAAACACCAGTCTGGGGAGTATTGCACATAATGATGGGATTAGATACACCAGTCTAAGGAGTATCTCACATGATGACCGGAGTAGATACACCAGTGAAAGGCGTAACACACCAGTCTGGGGAATATCGTTTATGACGGAATTAGATACACCAGTATAAGGAGTATGGTACATGATGACGGGATTTGATACACTGGTCTGGGGAGTATCGCACATAATGATGGGATTAGATACACCAGTCTAAGGAGTATCGCATATGATGACAGAATTAGACACACCAGTGAAAGGTGTAATACACCAGTCTGTGGGGTATCGCATATGACGGGATTAGATACACCGGTCTAAGGCGTAATACACCAGTCTTGGGAGTATCACACTTGACGAGATTAGATACACTGGTCTAAGGAGTGTCACACATGATGGGATTAGATACACCAGTCTAAGGAGTATCATACATGATGACCGGATTAGATACACCAGTGAAAGGCGTAACACCAGTCTGGGGAATATCGCTTATGACGGAATTAGATACACCAGTATAAGGAGTATGGCACATGATGACGAGATTTCATACACCGGTCTGGGGAGTATGGCACATGATGACGGGGTTACATACACCAGTCTGGGGAGTATCGCACATGATGACGGGAATACATACACCAGTCTGGGGAGTATCACACAAGATGATGGGATTAGATACATCAGTCTGGGGAGTATCGCACATGATGGGATTAGATACATCAGTCTAAGGAGTATCGCACATGATGACGGGATTAGATACATCAGTCTGGGAAGTATCACACATGATGGAATTAGATACACCGGTCTAAGGAGTATCGCACAGGATGACAGGATTAGATACACCAGTCTGGGGAGTAGCGCACATGACAGGATTAGATACACCAGTCTAAGGAGTATCACACATGATGGGATTAGATACACCAGTCTAAGGAGTATCGGACATGATGATGGAATAAGATACACCAGTCTGGGGAGTATCGCACATGACTGGATTAGGTACACCGATCTAAGGAGTATTGCACATGATGACAGGATTGGATATACCAGTCTAAAGCATAATACACCATTCTGTGGAGTATCGCATATGACATGATTAGATACACTGGTATAAGGAGTATCGCACATGATGACCGGATTTGATATACCCGTCTGGGGAGTATCGCACATGATGATGGCAATAAATACACTGGTCTAAGGAGTAATACACCAGTCTGGGAAGTATAGCACGATTGGATTAGATACAACGGTCTAAGGAGTATCGCACATAATGACGGGATTACATACACAAGTCTGGGGAGTATTGCACATGATGATGGGATTAGAAACACCAGTCTGGGGAGTATTGCACATAATGATGGGATTAGATACACCAGTCTAAGGAGTATCGCATATGATGACAGAATTAGATACACCAGTGAAAGGTGTAATACACCAGTCTGGGGGGTATCGCATATGACGGAATTAGGTACACCGGTCTAAGACGTAATACACCAGTCTTGGGAGTATCACACTTGACAAGATTAGATACACCGGTCTAAGGAGTGTCACACATGATGGGATTAGATACACCAGTCTAAGGAGTATCGCACATGATGACCGGATTAGATACACCAGTGAAAGGCGTAACACACCAGTCTGGGGAGTATCGCTTATGACGGAATTAGATACACCAGTATAAGGAGTATGGCACATGATGACGGGATTTGATACACCGGTCTGGGGAGTATGGCACATGATGACGGGGTTACATACACCAGTCTGGGGAGTATCGCACATGATGACGGGATTACATACACCAGTCTGGGGAGTATCACACATGATGACGGGATTTGATACATCGGTCTGGGGAGTATCGCACAAGATGATGGGATTAGATACACCAGTCAGGGGAGTATCGCACATGATGACCGGATTAGATACACCAGTGAAAGGCGTAACACACCAGTCTGGGGAGTATCTCATATGATGGAATTAGATACACCAGTATAAGGAGTATGGCACATGATGATAGGATTAGATACACCAGTCTAAGGAGTATCACACATGATGACCGGATTAGATACACCAGTGAAAAGCGTAACACACCAGTCTGGGGAGTATCGCATATCATGGAATTAGATACACCAGTATAAGGAGTATCACACATGATGATAGGATTAGATACACCAGTCTGGGGAGTATTGCACATAATGATGGGATTAGATACACCAGTGAAAGGTGTAATACACCACTCTGGGGGGTATAGCATATGACGGGATTAGAAACACCGGTCTAAAAAGTGTCACACATGATGGGATTAGATACACCAGTCTAAGGAGTATCGCACATGATGACGGAATTAGATGCACCAGTGAAAGGTGTAATACACCAGTCTGGGGGGTATAGCATATGACGGGATTAGAAACACCGGTCTAAAAAGTGTCACACATGATGGGATTAGATACACCAGTCTAAGGAGTATCGCACATGATGACGGAATTAGATACACCAGTGAAAGGCGTAATACACCAGTCTGGGGGGTATCGCATATGACGGCATTAGATACACCGGTGTAAGGAGTATCGCACATAATCACGGGATTTGATACACCCATCTGGGGAGTATCGCACATGATGACGGGATTACATACACAAGTCTGGGGAGTATAGCACATGATGATGGGATTAGAAACACCAGTCTGAGGAGTATTGCACATAATGATGGGATTAGATACACCAGTCTAAGGAGTATCTCACATGATGACCGGAGTAGATACACCAGTGAAAGGCGTAACACACCAGTCTGGGGAATATCGTTTATGACGGAATTAGATACACCAGTATAAGGAGTATGGTACATGATGACGGGATTTGATACACTGGTCTGGGGAGTATCGCACATAATGATGGGATTAGATACACCAGTCTAAGGAGTATCGCATATGATGACAGAATTAGACACACCAGTGAAAGGTGTAATACACCAGTCTGTGGGGTATCGCATATGACGGGATTAGATACACCGGTCTAAGGCATAATACACCAGTCTTGGGAGTATCACACTTGACGAGATTAGATACACTGGTCTAAGGAGTGTCACACATGATGGGATTAGATACACCAGTCTAAGGAGTATCATACATGATGACCGGATTAGATACACCAGTGAAAGGCGTAACACCAGTCTGGGGAATATCGCTTATGACGGAATTAGATACACCAGTATAAGGAGTATGGCACATGATGACGAGATTTCATACACCGGTCTGGGGAGTATGGCACATGATGACGGGGTTACATACACCAGTCTGGGGAGTATCGCACATGATGACGGGAATACATACACCAGTCTGGGGAGTATCACACAAGATGATGGGATTAGATACATCAGTCTGGGGAGTATCGCACATGATGGGATTAGATACATCAGTCTAAGGAGTATCGCACATGATGACGGGATTAGATACATCAGTCTGGGAAGTATCACACATGATGGAATTAGATACACCGGTCTAAGGAGTATCGCACAGGATGACAGGATTAGATACACCAGTCTGGGGAGTAGCGCACATGACAGGATTAGATACACCAGTCTAAGGAGTATCACACATGATGGGATTAGATACACCAGTCTAAGGAGTATCGGACATGATGATGGAATAAGATACACCAGTCTGGGGAGTATCGCACATGACTGGATTAGGTACACCGATCTAAGGAGTATTGCACATGATGACAGGATTGGATATACCAGTCTAAAGCATAATACACCATTCTGTGGAGTATCGCATATGACGTGATTAGATACACTGGTATAAGGAGTATCGCACATGATGACCGGATTTGATATACCCGTCTGGGGAGTATCGCACATGATGATGGCAATAAATACACTGGTCTAAGGAGTAATACACCAGTCTGGGAAGTATAGCACGATTGGATTAGATACAACGGTCTAAGGAGTATCGCACATAATGACGGGATTACATACACAAGTCTGGGGAGTATTGCACATGATGATGGGATTAGAAACACCAGTCTGGGGAGTATTGCACATAATGATGGGATTAGATACACCAGTCTAAGGAGTATCGCATATGATGACAGAATTAGATACACCAGTGAAAGGTGTAATACACCAGTCTGGGGGGTATCGCATATGACGGAATTAGGTACACCGGTCTAAGACGTAATACACCAGTCTTGGGAGAATCACACTTGACAAGATTAGATACACCGGTCTAAGGAGTGTTACACATGATGGGATTAGATACACCAGTCTAAGGAGTATCGCACATGATGACCGGATTAGATACAGCAGTGAAAGGCGTAACACACCAGTCTGGGGAATATCGTTTATGACGGAATTAGATACACCAGTATAAGGAGTATGGTACATGATGACGGGATTTGATACACTGGTCTGGGGAGTATGGCACATGATGACGGGGTTACATACACTAGTCTGGGGAGTATCGCACATGAAGACGGGATTACATACACCAGTCTGGGGAGTATCACACATGATGACGGGATTTGATACATCGGTCTGGGGAGTATCGCACATAATGATGGGATTAGATACACCAGTCGAAGGAGTATCGCATATGATGACAGAATTAGATACACCAGAGAAAGGTGTAATACACCAGTCTGGGGGTATAGCATATGACGGGATTAGATACACCGGTCTAAGGCATAATACACCAGTCTTGGGAGTATCACACTTGACGAGATTAGATACACCGGTCTAAGGAGTGTCACACATGATGGGATTAGATACACCAGTCTAAGGAGTATCATACATGATGACCGGATTAGATACACCAGTGAAAGGCGTAACACCAGTCTGGGGAATATCGCTTATGACGGAATTAGATACACCAGTATAAGGAGTATGGCACATGATGACGAGATTTCATACACCGGTCTGGGGAGTATGGCACATGATGACGGGATTAGATACATCAGTCTGGGAAGTATCACACATGATGGAATTAGATACACCGGTCTAAGGAGTATCGCACAGGATGACAGGATTAGATACACCAGTCTGGGGAGTAGCGCACATGACAGGATTAGATACACCAGTCTAAGGAGTATCACACATGATGGGATTAGATACACCAGTCTAAGGAGTATCGGACATGATGATGGAATAAGATACACCAGTCTGGGGAGTATCGCACATGACTGGATTAGGTACACCGATCTAAGGAGTATTGCACATGATGACAGGATTGGATATATCAGTCTAAAGCATAATACACCATTCTGTGGAGTATCGCATATGACGTGATTAGCTACACTGGTATAAGGAGTATCGCACATGATGACGGGATTTGATACACCCGTCTGGGGAGTATCGCACATGATGATGGCAATAAAAACACTGGTCTAAGGAGTAATACACCAGTCTAGGAAGTATAGCACAATTGGATTAGATACAACGGTCTAAGGAATATCGCACATGATGACGGGATTAGATACACCAGTCTGGGGAGTAATGCACATAATGATGGGATTAGATACACCAGTCTAAGAAGTATCGCATATGATGACGGAATTAGATACACCAGTGAAAGGCGCAATACACCAGTCTGGGGGGTCTCGCATATGACGGGATTAGATACACCGGTGTAAGGAGTATCGCACATAACGACGGGATTACATACACATATAGTTACATAGTTACATAGTTTATAAGGCCGAAAAAAGACAAGCGTCCATCCAGTTCAGCCTATTTCTTGTGCACTGCAGCTATTCCGCAGCGTTGATCCAGGGGAACGCAAAAAAAAACAAAACAAAACAAAACAAAAAAAACATGCGGTATAGGCCAATTGACATCATTGAGGAAAAAATTCACTTCCCGACACCAATCTGGATTAATTAACTATCACTAAGCATAAGATGTAATTTTATTGTTCTCAAGAAAGGCGTCCAGGCCTCTCTTGAACTCATTAAGTGAGTTGGACATCAACTCACAAGTCTGGAGAGTATCGCACATGATGATGGGATTAAATACACCAGTCTGGGGAGTATCATACAGGATGACGGGATTAGATACACCGGCCTGGGGAGTATCGCACATGATGGGATTAGATACACCAGTCTGGGGAGTATCGCACATGATGGGATTAGATACACCGGTCTAAGGAGTGTCACACATGATGACCGGATTAGATACACCAGTGAAAGGCGTAACACACCAGTCTGGGGAGTATCGCATATGATGGAATTAGATACACCAGTATAAGGAGTATCACACATGATGATAGAATTAGATACACCAGTCTGGGGAGTATTGCACATAATGATGGGATTAGATACACCAGTGAAAGGTGTAATACACCACTCTGGGGGGTATAGCATATGACGGGATTAGAAACACCGATCTAAAAAGTGTCACACATGATGGGATTAGATACACCAGTCTAAGGAGTATCGCACATGATGACGGAATTAGATACACCAGTGAAAGGTGTAATACACCAGTCTGGGGGGTATAGCATATGACGGGATTAGAAACACCGGTCTAAAAAGTGTCACACATGATGGGATTAGATACACCAGTCTAAGGAGTATCGCACATGATGACGGAATTAGATACACCAGTGAAAGGCGTAATACACCAGTCTGGGGGGTATCGCATATGACGGCATTAGATACACCGGTGTAAGGAGTATCACACATAATCACGGGATTTAATACACCCGTCTGGGGAGTATCGCACATGATGATGGCAATAAAAACACTGGTCTAAGGAGTAATACACCAGTCTGGGAAGTATAGCACAATTGGATTAGATACAACGGTCTAAGGAATATCGCACATGATGACGGGATTAGATACACCAGTCTGGGGAGTAATGCACATAATGATGGGATTAGATACACCAGTCTAAGGAGTATCGCACATGATGACCGGAGTAGATACACCAGTGAAAGGCGTAACACACCAGTCTGGGGAATATCGTTTATGACGGAATTAGATACACCAGTATAAGGAGTATGGTACATGATGACGGGATTTGATACACTGGTCTGGGGAGTATCGCACATAATGATGGGATTAGATACACCAGTCTAAGGAGTATCGCATATGATGACAGAATTAGACACACCAGTGAAAGGTGTAATACACCAGTCTGTGGGGTATCGCATATGACGGGATTAGATACACCGGTCTAAGGCGTAATACACCAGTCTTGGGAGTATCACACTTGACGAGATTAGATACACTGGTCTAAGGAGTGTCACACATGATGGGATTAGATACACCAGTCTAAGGAGTATCATACATGATGACCGGATTAGATACACCAGTGAAAGGCGTAACACCAGTCTGGGGAATATCGCTTATGACGGAATTAGATACACCAGTATAAGGAGTATGGCACATGATGACGAGATTTCATACACCGGTCTGGGGAGTATGGCACATGATGACGGGGTTACATACACCAGTCTGGGGAGTATCGCACATGATGACGGGAATACATACACCAGTCTGGGGAGTATCACACAAGATGATGGGATTAGATACATCAGTCTGGGGAAAATCGCACGTGATGGGATTAGATACATCAGTCTAAGGAGTATCGCACATGATGACGGGATTAGATACATCAGTCTGGGAAGTATCACACATGATGGAATTAGATACACCGGTCTAAGGAGTATCGCACAGGATGACAGGATTAGATACACCAGTCTGGGGAGTAGCGCACATGACAGGATTAGATACACCAGTCTAAGGAGTATCACACATGATGGGATTAGATACACCAGTCTAAGGAGTATCGGACATGATGATGGAATAAGATACACCAGTCTGGGGAGTATCGCACATGACTGGATTAGGTACACCGATCTAAGGAGTATTGCACATGATGACAGGATTGGATATACCAGTCTAAAGCATAATACACCATTCTGTGGAGTATCGCATATGACGTGATTAGATACACTGGTATAAGGAGTATCGCACATGATGACCGGATTTGATATACCCGTCTGGGGAGTATCGCACATGATGATGGCAATAAATACACTGGTCTAAGGAGTAATACACCAGTCTGGGAAGTATAGCACGATTGGATTAGATACAACGGTCTAAGAAGTATCGCACATAATGACGGGATTACATACACAAGTCTGGGGAGTATTGCACATGATGATGGGATTAGAAACACCAGTCTGGGGAGTATTGCACATAATGATGGGATTAGATACACCAGTCTAAGGAGTATCGCATATGATGACAGAATTAGATACACCAGTGAAAGGTGTAATACACCAGTCTGGGGGGTATCGCATATGACGGAATTAGGTACACCGGTCTAAGACGTAATACACCAGTCTTGGGAGTATCACACTTGACAAGATTAGATACACCGGTCTAAGGAGTGTCACACATGATGGGATTAGATACACCAGTCTAAGGAGTATCGCACATGATGACCGGATTAGATACACCAGTGAAAGGCGTAACACACCAGTCTGGGGAGTATCGCTTATGACGGAATTAGATACACCAGTATAAGGAGTATGGCACATGATGACGGGATTTGATACACCGGTCTGGGGAGTATGGCACATGATGACGGGGTTACATACACCAGTCTGGGGAGTATCGCACATGATGACGGGATTACATACACCAGTCTGGGGAGTATCACACATGATGACGGGATTTGATACATCGGTCTGGGGAGTATCGCACAAGATGATGGGATTAGATACACCAGTCAGGGGAGTATCGCACATGATGACCGGATTAGATACACCAGTGAAAGGCGTAACACACCAGTCTGGGGAGTATCTCATATGATGGAATTAGATACACCAGTATAAGGAGTATGGCACATGATGATAGGATTAGATACACCAGTCTAAGGAGTATCACACATGATGACCGGATTAGATACACCAGTGAAAGGCGTAACACACCAGTCTGGGGAGTATCGCATATCATGGAATTAGATACACCAGTATAAGGAGTATCACACATGATGATAGGATTAGATACACCAGTCTGGGGAGTATTGCACATAATGATGGGATTAGATACACCAGTGAAAGGTGTAATACACCACTCTGGGGGGTATAGCATATGACGGGATTAGAAACACCGGTCTAAAAAGTGTCACACATGATGGGATTAGATACACCAGTCTAAGGAGTATCGCACATGATGACGGAATTAGATGCACCAGTGAAAGGTGTAATACACCAGTCTGGGGGGTATAGCATATGACGGGATTAGAAACACCGGTCTAAAAAGTGTCACACATGATGGGATTAGATACACCAGTCTAAGGAGTATCGCACATGATGACGGAATTAGATACACCAGTGAAAGGCGTAATACACCAGTCTGGGGGGTATCGCATATGACGGCATTAGATACACCGGTGTAAGGAGTATCGCACATAATCACGGGATTTGATACACCCATCTGGGGAGTATCGCACATGATGACGGGATTACATACACAAGTCTGGGGAGTATAGCACATGATGATGGGATTAGAAACACCAGTCTGAGGAGTATTGCACATAATGATGGGATTAGATACACCAGTCTAAGGAGTATCTCACATGATGACCGGAGTAGATACACCAGTGAAAGGCGTAACACACCAGTCTGGGGAATATCGTTTATGACGGAATTAGATACACCAGTATAAGGAGTATGGTACATGATGACGGGATTTGATACACTGGTCTGGGGAGTATCGCACATAATGATGGGATTAGATACACCAGTCTAAGGAGTATCGCATATGATGACAGAATTAGACACACCAGTGAAAGGTGTAATACACCAGTCTGTGGGGTATCGCATATGACGGGATTAGATACACCGGTCTAAGGCATAATACACCAGTCTTGGGAGTATCACACTTGACGAGATTAGATACACTGGTCTAAGGAGTGTCACACATGATGGGATTAGATACACCAGTCTAAGGAGTATCATACATGATGACCGGATTAGATACACCAGTGAAAGGCGTAACACCAGTCTGGGGAATATCGCTTATGACGGAATTAGATACACCAGTATAAGGAGTATGGCACATGATGACGAGATTTCATACACCGGTCTGGGGAGTATGGCACATGATGACGGGGTTACATACACCAGTCTGGGGAGTATCGCACATGATGACGGGAATACATACACCAGTCTGGGGAGTATCACACAAGATGATGGGATTAGATACATCAGTCTGGGGAGTATCGCACATGATGGGATTAGATACATCAGTCTAAGGAGTATCGCACATGATGACGGGATTAGATACATCAGTCTGGGAAGTATCACACATGATGGAATTAGATACACCGGTCTAAGGAGTATCGCACAGGATGACAGGATTAGATACACCAGTCTGGGGAGTAGCGCACATGACAGGATTAGATACACCAGTCTAAGGAGTATCACACATGATGGGATTAGATACACCAGTCTAAGGAGTATCGGACATGATGATGGAATAAGATACACCAGTCTGGGGAGTATCGCACATGACTGGATTAGGTACACCGATCTAAGGAGTATTGCACATGATGACAGGATTGGATATACCAGTCTAAAGCATAATACACCATTCTGTGGAGTATCGCATATGACGTGATTAGATACACTGGTATAAGGAGTATCGCACATGATGACCGGATTTGATATACCCGTCTGGGGAGTATCGCACATGATGATGGCAATAAATACACTGGTCTAAGGAGTAATACACCAGTCTGGGAAGTATAGCACGATTGGATTAGATACAACGGTCTAAGGAGTATCGCACATAATGACGGGATTACATACACAAGTCTGGGGAGTATTGCACATGATGATGGGATTAGAAACACCAGTCTGGGGAGTATTGCACATAATGATGGGATTAGATACACCAGTCTAAGGAGTATCGCATATGATGACAGAATTAGATACACCAGTGAAAGGTGTAATACACCAGTCTGGGGGGTATCGCATATGACGGAATTAGGTACACCGGTCTAAGACGTAATACACCAGTCTTGGGAGAATCACACTTGACAAGATTAGATACACCGGTCTAAGGAGTGTTACACATGATGGGATTAGATACACCAGTCTAAGGAGTATCGCACATGATGACCGGATTAGATACAGCAGTGAAAGGCGTAACACACCAGTCTGGGGAATATCGTTTATGACGGAATTAGATACACCAGTATAAGGAGTATGGTACATGATGACGGGATTTGATACACTGGTCTGGGGAGTATGGCACATGATGACGGGGTTACATACACTAGTCTGGGGAGTATCGCACATGAAGACGGGATTACATACACCAGTCTGGGGAGTATCACACATGATGACGGGATTTGATACATCGGTCTGGGGAGTATCGCACATAATGATGGGATTAGATACACCAGTCGAAGGAGTATCGCATATGATGACAGAATTAGATACACCAGAGAAAGGTGTAATACACCAGTCTGGGGGTATAGCATATGACGGGATTAGATACACCGGTCTAAGGCATAATACACCAGTCTTGGGAGTATCACACTTGACGAGATTAGATACACCGGTCTAAGGAGTGTCACACATGATGGGATTAGATACACCAGTCTAAGGAGTATCATACATGATGACCGGATTAGATACACCAGTGAAAGGCGTAACACCAGTCTGGGGAATATCGCTTATGACGGAATTAGATACACCAGTATAAGGAGTATGGCACATGATGACGAGATTTCATACACCGGTCTGGGGAGTATGGCACATGATGACGGGATTAGATACATCAGTCTGGGAAGTATCACACATGATGGAATTAGATACACCGGTCTAAGGAGTATCGCACAGGATGACAGGATTAGATACACCAGTCTGGGGAGTAGCGCACATGACAGGATTAGATACACCAGTCTAAGGAGTATCACACATGATGGGATTAGATACACCAGTCTAAGGAGTATCGGACATGATGATGGAATAAGATACACCAGTCTGGGGAGTATCGCACATGACTGGATTAGGTACACCGATCTAAGGAGTATTGCACATGATGACAGGATTGGATATATCAGTCTAAAGCATAATACACCATTCTGTGGAGTATCGCATATGACGTGATTAGCTACACTGGTATAAGGAGTATCGCACATGATGACGGGATTTGATACACCCGTCTGGGGAGTATCGCACATGATGATGGCAATAAAAACACTGGTCTAAGGAGTAATACACCAGTCTGGGAAGTATAGCACAATTGGATTAGATACAACGGTCTAAGGAATATCGCACATGATGACGGGATTAGATACACCAGTCTGGGGAGTAATGCACATAATGATGGGATTAGATACACCAGTCTAAGAAGTATCGCATATGATGACGGAATTAGATACACCAGTGAAAGGCGCAATACACCAGTCTGGGGGGTCTCGCATATGACGGGATTAGATACACCGGTGTAAGGAGTATCGCACATAACGACGGGATTACATACACATATAGTTACATAGTTACATAGTTTATAAGGCCGAAAAAAGACAAGCGTCCATCCAGTTCAGCCTATTTCTTGTGCACTGCAGCTATTCCGCAGCGTTGATCCAGGGGAACGCAAAAAAAAACAAAACAAAACAAAAAAAACATGCGGTATAGGCCAATTGACATCATTGAGGAAAAAATTCACTTCCCGACACCAATCTGGATTAATTAACTATCACTAAGCATAAGATGTAATTTTATTGTTCTCAAGAAAGGCGTCCAGGCCTCTCTTGAACTCATTAAGTGAGTTGGACATCAACTCACAAGTCTGGAGAGTATCGCACATGATGATGGGATTAAATACACCAGTCTGGGGAGTATCACACAGAATGACGGGATTAGATACACCGGCCTGGGGAGTATCGCACATGATGGGATTAGATACACCAGTCTGGGGAGTATCGCACATGATGGGATTAGATACACCGGTCTAAGGAGTGTCACACATGATGACCGGATTAGATACACCAGTGAAAGGCGTAACACACCAGTCTGGGGAGTATCGCATATGATGGAATTAGATACACCAGTATAAGGAGTATCACACATGATGATAGGATTAGATACACCAGTCTGGGGAGTATTGCACATAATGATGGGATTAGATACACCAGTGAAAGGTGTAATACACCACTCTGGGGGGTATAGCATATGACGGGATTAGAAACACCGGTCTAAAAAGTGTCACACATGATGGGATTAGATACACCAGTCTAAGGAGTATCGCACATGATGACGGAATTAGATACACCAGTGAAAGGTGTAATACACCAGTCTGGGGGGTATAGCATATGACGGGATTAGAAACACCGGTCTAAAAAGTGTCACACATGATGGGATTAGATACACCAGTCTAAGGAGTATCGCACATGATGACGGAATTAGATACACCAGTGAAAGGCGTAATACACCAGTCTGGGGGGTATCGCATATGACGGCATTAGATACACCGGTGTAAGGAGTATCACACATAATCACGGGATTTGATACACCCGTCTGGGGAGTATCGCACATGATGATGGCAATAAAAACACTGGTCTAAGGAGTAATACACCAGTCTGGGAAGTATAGCACAATTGGATTAGATACAACGGTCTAAGGAATATCGCACATGATGACGGGATTAGATACACCAGTCTGGGGAGTAATGCACATAATGATGGGATTAGATACACCAGTCTAAGGAGTATCGCACATGATGACCGGAGTAGATACACCAGTGAAAGGCGTAACACACCAGTCTGGGGAATATCGTTTATGACGGAATTAGATACACCAGTATAAGGAGTATGGTACATGATGACGGGATTTGATACACTGGTCTGGGGAGTATCGCACATAATGATGGGATTAGATACACCAGTCTAAGGAGTATCGCATATGATGACAGAATTAGACACACCAGTGAAAGGTGTAATACACCAGTCTGTGGGGTATCGCATATGACGGGATTAGATACACCGGTCTAAGGCGTAATACACCAGTCTTGGGAGTATCACACTTGACGAGATTAGATACACTGGTCTAAGGAGTGTCACACATGATGGGATTAGATACACCAGTCTAAGGAGTATCATACATGATGACCGGATTAGATACACCAGTGAAAGGCGTAACACCAGTCTGGGGAATATCGCTTATGACGGAATTAGATACACCAGTATAAGGAGTATGGCACATGATGACGAGATTTCATACACCGGTCTGGGGAGTATGGCACATGATGACGGGGTTACATACACCAGTCTGGGGAGTATCGCACATGATGACGGGAATACATAAACCAGTCTGGGGAGTATCACACAAGATGATGGGATTAGATACATCAGTCTGGGGAAAATCGCACATGATGGGATTAGATACATCAGTCTAAGGAGTATCGCACATGATGACGGGATTAGATACATCAGTCTGGGAAGTATCACACATGATGGAATTAGATACACCGGTCTAAGGAGTATCGCACAGGATGACAGGATTAGATACACCAGTCTGGGGAGTAGCGCACATGACAGGATTAGATACACCAGTCTAAGGAGTATCACACATGATGGGATTAGATACACCAGTCTAAGGAGTATCGGACATGATGATGGAATAAGATACACCAGTCTGGGGAGTATCGCACATGACTGGATTAGGTACACCGATCTAAGGAGTATTGCACATGATGACAGGATTGGATATACCAGTCTAAAGCATAATACACCATTCTGTGGAGTATCGCATATGACGTGATTAGATACACTGGTATAAGGAGTATCGCACATGATGACCGGATTTGATATACCCGTCTGGGGAGTATCGCACATGATGATGGCAATAAATACACTGGTCTAAGGAGTAATACACCAGTCTGGGAAGTATAGCACGATTGGATTAGATACAACGGTCTAAGAAGTATCGCACATAATGACGGGATTACATACACAAGTCTGGGGAGTATTGCACATGATGATGGGATTAGAAACACCAGTCTGGGGAGTATTGCACATAATGATGGGATTAGATACACCAGTCTAAGGAGTATCGCATATGATGACAGAATTAGATACACCAGTGAAAGGTGTAATACACCAGTCTGGGGGGTATCGCATATGACGGGATTAGAAACACCGGTCTAAGGCGTAATACACCAGTCTTGGGAGTATCACACTTGACAAGATTAGATACACCGGTCTAAGGAGTGTCACACATGATGGGATTAGATACACCAGTCTAAGGAGTATCGCACATGATGACCGGATTAGATACACCAGTGAAAGGCGTAACACACCAGTCTGGGGAGGATCGCTTATGACGGAATTAGAAACACCAGTATAAGGAGTATGGCACATGATGACGGGATTTGATACACCGGTCTGGGGAGTATGGCACATGATGACGGGGTTACATACACCAGTCTGGGGAGTATCGCACATGATGACGGGATTACATACACCAGTCTGGGGAGTATCACACATGATGACGGGATTTGATACATCGGTCTGGGGAGTATCGCACAAGATGATGGGATTAGATACACCAGTCAGGGGAGTATCGCACATGATGACCGGATTAGATACACCAGTGAAAGGCGTAACACACCAATCTGGGGAGTATCGCATATGATGGAATTAGATACACCAGTATAAGGAGTATGGCACATGATGATAGGATTAGATACACCAGTCTAAGGAGTATCGCATATGATGACGGAATTAGATACACCAGTGAAAGGTGTAATACACCAGTCTGGGGGGTATAGCATATGACGGGATTAGAAACACCGGTCTAAGGAGTGTCACACATGATGGGATTAGATACACCAGTCTAAGGAGTATCACACATGATGACCGGATTAGATACACCAGTGAAAGGCGTAACACACCAGTCTGGGGAGTATCGCTTATGACGGAATTAGATACACCAGTATAAGGAGTATGGCACATGATGACGGGATTTGATAAACCGATCTGGGGAGTATGGCACATGATGACGGGGTTACATACACCAGTCTGGGGATTATCGCACATGATGACGGGATTACATACACCAGTCTGGGGAGTATCACACATGATGATGGGATTTGATACATCGGTCTGGAGAGTATCGCACAAGATGATGGGATTAGATACACCAGTCTCGGGAGTATCGCACATGATGGGATTAGATACACCAGTCTAAGGAGTATCGCACATGATGACGGGAATAGATACATCGGTCTGGGGAGTATCGCACATAATGGGATTAGATACACCAGTCTGGGGAATATCGTACATGATAACTGAATTAGATACACCAGTCTAAGGAGTATCGCACATGATGACGGTATTGGATACACCAGTCTGGGGAGAATTGCACATGATGACGGGATTAGATACACCGGTCTAAGGCATAATACACCAGTCTTGGGAGTATCACACTTGGCGAGATTAGATACACCGGTCTAAGGAGTGTCACACATGATGGGATTAGATACACCAGTCTAAGGAGTATCGCACATGATGACCGGATTAGATACACCAGTGAAAGGCGTAACACACCAGTCTGGGGAGTATTGCATATGATGGAATTAGATACACCAGTATAAGGAGTATCGCACATGATGGCCGGATTTGATACACCGGTCTGGGGAGTATCGCACATGATGACGGGATTACATACACCAGTCTGGGGAGTATCGCACATGATGATGGGATTAGATACACCAGTCTGGGGAGTATTGCACATAATGATGGGATTAGATACACCAGTCTAAGGAGTATCGCATATGATGACGGAATTATATACACCAGCGAAAGGTGTAATACACCAGTCTGGGGGGTATCGCATATGACGGGATTAGATACACTGGTGTAAGGAGTATCGCACATAATGACGGGATTTGATACACCCGTCTGGGGAGTATCGCACATGATGATGGAAATAAATACACTGGTCTAAGGAGTAATACACCAGTCTGGAAAGTATAGCACGATTGGATTAGATACAACGGTCTAAGGAATATCACACATGATGACGGGATTAGATACACCAGTCTGGGGAGTATCGCACATGATGACGGAATTAGATACATCGGTCTGGGGAGTATCGCACAAGATGATGGGACTAGATACACCAGTCTAAGGAGTATCGCACATGATGACAAGATTAGATACATCGGTCTGGGGAGTATCGTACATGATAATGGGATTAGATACACCAGTCTGGGAAGTATCACACATGATAACTGAAATAGATACACCAGTCTGGGGAGTATTGCACATGATGACGGGATTAGATACATCGGTCTAGGGTGTATCACAAATGATGTTGAGATTAAATACACCAGTATGGGGAGTATAACAAAGGATGACGGGATTAGATACACCTGTCTCGGGAGTATCGCACATTATGGGATTAGATACACCAGTCTAAGGAGTATCGCACATGATGACGGTATTTCTATACACCAGTCTGGGGAGAATTGCACATGATGAAGGGATTAGATACACCGGTCTAAGGCGTAATACACCAGTCTTGGGAGTATCACACTTGACGAGATTAGATACACCGGTCTAAGGAGTGTCACACATGATGGGATTAGATACACCAGTCTAAGGAGTATCGCACATGATGACCGGATTAGATACATCAGTGAAAGGCGTAAGACACCAGTCTGGGGAGTATCGAATATAAAAAATTAGATACACCAGTATAAGGAGTATCGCACATGATGACTGGATTTGATACACCGGTCTGGAGAATATTGCACATGATGATGGGAATAAATACACTGGTCTAAGGAGTAATACACCAGTCTGGGAAGTATAGCACGATTGGATTAGATACAACGGTCTAAGGAATATCGCACATGATGACAAGATTAGATACACTGGTCTGGGGTGTAATACACCAGTCTGGGGAGTATTGCACATGATGACGGAATTAGATACATCGGTCTGGGGAGTATCGCAGAAGATAGGATTAGATACACCAGTATGGGGAGTATCACACATAATGGGAATAGATACACCAGTCTAAGGAGTATCGCACATGATAATGGGATTAGATATCCCAGTCTAAGGCGTAATACACCAGTTTTGGGAGTATCACATTTGACAAGATTAGATACACCGGCCTAAGGAGTATCGCACATGATGATAGGATTAGATACACCGGTCTGGGGAGTATCGCACATGATTACAGGATTAGATACATCAGTCTGGGAAGCATTGCATATGATGACGGGATTAGATACACCGGTTTAAGGCATAATACACCACTCTGGGGAGTATCACACATGATGGGATTAGATACACCAGTCTAAGGTTTATCGCATATGATGACGGGATTAGATACACCAGTCTGAGGAGTATCGCACATGATGACTTTATTAGATACATCAGTCTGGGGAGAATTGCACATGATGACGGGATTAGATACACCGGTCTAAGGCGTAATACACCAGTCTTGGGAGTATCACACTTGATGAGATAAGATACACCAGTCTAAGGAGTATCGCACATGATGACCGGATTAGATACACCAGTGAAAGGCGTAACACACCAGTCTGGGGAGTATTGCATATGACGGAATTAGATACACCAGTATAAGTAGTATCGCACATGATGACGGGATTTGATACACCGGTCTGGGGAGTATCGCACATGATGACGGGATTACATACACCAGTCTGGGGAGTATCGCACATGATGGGATTAGATACACCAGTCTGGGGAGTATTGCACATAATGATGGGATTAGATACACCAGTCTAAGGAGTATCGCATATGATGACGGAATTAGATACACCAGGGAAAGGTGTAATACACCAGTCTGGGGAGTATTGCATATGACGGGATTAGATACACCGGTCTAAGGCGTAATACACCAGTCCTGGGAGTATCACACTTGACAAGATTAGATACACCGGTCTAAGGAGTGTCACACATGATGGGATTAGATACACCAGTCTAAGGAGTATCGCACATGATGACGGGATTAGATACACCAGTGAAAGGCGTAACACACCAGTCTGGGGAGTATTGCATATGACGGAATTAGATACACAAGTATAAGGAGTATCACACATGATGATGGGATTTGATACACCGGTCTGGGGAGTATCGCACATGATGACGGAATTAGATACATTGGTCTGGGGAGTATCGCACAAGATGATGGGATTAGATACACCAGTCTGGGGAGTATCGCACATGATGGGATTAGATACACTAGTCTGGGGAATATTGCACATGATAACTGAATTAGATACACCAGTCTGGGGAGTATGGCACATGACAGGTTTAGATACATCAGTCTAGGGTGTATCGCAAATGATGATGGGATTAAATACACTAGTCTGGGGAGTATCGCACATGATGGGATTAGATACACCAGTATGGGGAGTATCGCACATGATGGGATTAGATACACCAGTCTAAGGAGTATCGTACATGATGACATTATTAGATACACCGGTCTAAGGCGTAATACACCAGTCTTGGGAGTATCACACTTGACGAGATTAGATACACCGGTCTAAGGAGTGTCACACATGATGGGATTAGATACACCAGTCTAAGGAGTATCGCACATGATGACCGGATTAGATACACCAGTGAAAGGAGTAACACACCAGTCTGGGGAGTATCGCATATGATGGAATTAGATACACCAGTATAAGGAGTATCGCACATGATGGCCGGATTTGATACACCCGTCTGGGGAGTATCGCACATGATGACGGGATTACATACACCAGTCTGGGGAGTATCGCACATGATGATGGGATTAGATACACCAGTCTAAGCAGTATCTCATATGATGACGGAATTAGATACACCAGTGAAAGGCGTAATACACCAGTCTGGGGGGTATCGCATATGACGGGATTAGATACACCGGTCTAAGGAGTATCGCACATAATGACGGGATTTGATACACCCGTCTGGGGAGTATCGCACATGATGATGGAAATAAATACACTGGTCAAAGGAGTAATACACCAGTCTGGGAAGTATAGCACGATTGGATTAGATACAACGGTCTAAGGAGTATCGCACATAATGACGGGATTTGATACACCCGTCTGGGGAGTATCGCACATGATGACGGAATTAGATACATCGGTCTGGGGAGTATCGCACAAGATGATGGGATTAGATACACCAGTCTAAGGAGTATCGCACATGATGACAGGATTAGATACATCGGTCTGGGGAGTATCGTACATGATAATGGGATTAGATACACCAGTCTGGGGAGTATCACACATGATAACAATTAGATACACCAGTCTGGGGAGTATTGCACATGATGACGGGATTAGATACATCGGTCTAGGGTGTATCGCAAATGATGTTGAGATTAAATACACCAGTATGGGGAGTATCACACAGGATGACGGGATTAGATACACCTGTCTGGGGAGAATTGCACATGATGAAGGGATTAGATACACCGGTCTAAGGCGTAATACACCAGTCTTGGGAGTATCACACTTGACGAGATTAGATACACCGGTCTAAGGAGTGTCACACATGATGGGATTAGATACACCAGTCTAAGGAGTATCGCACATGATGACCGGATTAGATACATCAGTGAAAGGCGTAACACACCAGTCTGGGGAGTATCAAATATAACGGAATTAGATACACCAGTATAAGGAGTATCGCACATGATGACTGGATTTGATACACCGGTCTGGGGAATATCGCACATGATGATGGGAATAAATACACTGGTCTAAGGAGTAATACACCAGTCTGGGAAGTATAGCACGATTGGATTAGATACAATGGTCTAAGGAATATCGCAGATGATGACAAGATTAGATACACTGGTCTGGGGTGTAATACACCAGTCTGGGGAGTATTGCACATGATGACGGAATTAGATACATCAGTCTGGGGAGTATCGCAGAAGATGATAGGATTAGATACACCAGTATGAGGAGTAGCACACATAATGGGAATAGATACACCAGTCTAAGGAGTATCGCACATGATAATGGGATTAGATACCCCAGTCTAAGGTGTAATACACCAGTTTTGGGAGTATCACATTTGACAAGATTAGATACACCGGCCTAAGGAGTATCGCACATGATAGGATTAGATACACCGGTCTGGGGAGTATCGCACATGATTACGGGATTAGGTACATCAGTCTGGGGAGTATTGCACATGATGGGATTTCATACACCGGTTTAAGGCGTAATACACCAGTCTGGGGAGTATCACACATGATGGGATTAGATAAACCGGTCTAAGGAGTATCGCACAGGATGACAAGATTAGATACACTGGTCTGGGGAGTAGCGCACGTGACAGGATTAGATACACCAGTCTAAGGAGTATCTCACATGATGGGATTAGATACACCATTCTAAGGAGTATCGCATATGATGACGGAATTAGATACATCAGTCTTGGGAGTATCGGACATGACGATGGAATAAGATACACCAGTCTGGGGAGTATCGCACATGACGGGATTAAGTACACCGGTCTAAGGAGTATTGCACATGACGACGGGATTAGATACACCAGTGAAAGGCGTAATACACCAGTCTGGGGGGTATCGCATATGACGGGATTAGATACACCGGTATAAGGAGCATCGCACATGATCACGGAATTAGATACACCGTTTTAAGGTGTATCGCACATGATGACAGGATTGGATACACCAGTCTAAAGCGTAATACACCATTCTGTGCAGTATGACACATGACGGGATTATTTACACTGGTATAAGGAGTTTCGCACATGATGATGGGATTAGATACACCAGTCTGGGGAGTATTGCACATGACGGGATTAGATACACCGGTCTAAGGCGTAATATACCAGTCTTGGGAGTATCACACTTGACGAGATTCGATACACCAGCCTAAGGTGTATCACACATGATGATGGGATTAGATACACCGGTCTGGGGAGTATCGCACATGATTATGGGATTAGATACACCAGTCTGTGGAGTATTGCACATGATGATGGGATTAGATACACCAGTTTAAGGCGTAATACATCAGTCTGGGGAGTATCACACATGATGAGATTAGATACACCGGTCTAAGGAGCATCACACATGATGATGGGATTAGATACACCGGTCTGGGGAGTATCGAACATCATGACGGAATATTTGATCATGTTTAAGACATGTGATTGCCAATATGCGGGTTGTACCTCCAACTCCTTGAAAGTTAGAATTAGATGCTAAATGTTCTGCGGCAACTAATCATTTTTCCACCGAACATAATGGGATTATTTCCTCTTGTGTGGTTACAGGGATAGTATTTCTTAAAAAGTCTCTTAGGGGCCAGAATCACCATAGGAAATTATTACACAGAGAATCCTGGTGGATCTATGAACTAAATACTAGGTTTCCTCTGGGTATGAACTTGAGACATGATCTTATCTAGCATTACGAATATTTTTTTTTTCTTTTATTGTATTTTGCTTCACCATTGTTTTTATTGCTAACACAAGTGTTTCTTTTAAAAAAAAAATCCTGTTCAGGATTGGTGATGCTTGATCACGTATTTAGTCAGTATATGACTTAATACGCCGAACAACACGTTTTCAATGCATTTTCATTAAAAGTGTTTTTAAGAAGCAGGAATTACTTCTTTCTACTGGTATTTCTCCCTGTGACACTGCTTTTTTATGGGCGTGGAACTTCTGAGATGGGTGAGCTGACTTTTTCTATATATTTTTCCTAAAAATTTGGGGTGCAGGCAATTATCTTCTTAAGTCACATGCTAAGTGAAAGGAAGTCCACCTGTGTGCAATCTAAGTGTCATATTGTCTGTCAGTATATACACACCTTTTCTGAAAGGCCACAGAGGCTCCAACAACATCAAGCAAGAAGCATCACTAACCAAACAACACTATGAAGACTATGGAGCTCACACAGAGGCAAAGTTGTTGAGAAGTACAAGTCAGGGTTGAGTTATAAAAGAAATATCCCAATCTCTGATGACCTCTGGAGCACTATCAAATATAGTATCTTCAAAGCGCATGATACAAGATCCTGCCAAGAGGGGGCCGCCCAGCAAAACTCTCAATCCGGGCAAGGAGGGCATTAATCAGAGAGGCAGCACAGAGACCAAAAGTAACTCTGAAGGAGCTGCTGAGTTCCCAAGCAGAGTATCTGCCCATACGACCACTATAAGCTGTATGTGAGGAGCTAGCCTTGTTCTAAAGACTATTAAACCAATGCACATGGAGCAATGTCCACGGCTCTGAGACGTAGACTTTTTCCAGCACGGAGCACCGGTTATGTCGATCTTATTATTGTCTTTTATTAGAGATTTCCTGGCTGTGTTCTATTAATGTTCTGCTTGCTCGTCAGTTTATGCGCACTAATTTCACTTATAAAGTGTCCAACATTCCTTTAATCTCGTTAGTATCTCAGGGGACCTTAAAGGGGTTGTCCACTACTTTATATCGCTCCCACCATGTATCCCCCCGGCGCCCCTAAGACTTATTGTAAATACCTTCTGTTGCTGATAATGCCTGTGAGCGACACTATCACTGGCCGCTCACAGGCTTCACGTGACCCATCTGCTGATATCGCGACAAGTGCTGGCAGCAGCCGGGGGTCTTGAGGCTGAGTTTTGCCTCACTTGTTGTGACGTCAGAGCGGGGTCAAGTGATGCCTGTGAGCGGCCGATAGCGCCGCTCACAGGCATTATCAGCAACAGAAGGTACTTACAACAAGTCTTAGGTGGCCTGGGGGGATACATTGGGGGGGGGATAAAGTACTGGACATCTTCTTTAAGCCATTGTTCTCTCAGCCACTAGGCCCATTGTGTGCATGGGGATAGTAGTCTCAGAGGAGCAGTCATCGCAGGGGGTCTCACATGTAGTCACCAGTGATGGGCTTCTGGAAGATTTTTCATTCTTGCAGCTAAAAAGCAAATGTCTGAAGGGAAGAGGTGGAACACTTCTGCCCATTCAGGGGGCTGATCCCAGGGAGGTAAAAAAGAGAAGCCACATGTTTTAGTCAGAGAGTTGGTAGAATGACATCGAAGGGAGCGGATCTAGGCTAAGATCCTGTATTGAAGGTCTATGGAGTTTTGGAGATCAGTTACCTACTGGACTGCATAAACATGTTACAGTTGTGGGATCTGTCATTTGGATTTAAACTCTTTTAAAGGACTGTTGCCACTGGATACCTGTGCTTCCATCGTTTTATCGGTCTTCTAGAGGATCGTGGAATGTGAATACAGACCATACTGGCTGGGAATACGAAATCTCTGGGACAACCAAAAGTTGGGAGAAAGTGAGTATCGCCTGGAACAAAGGCAATGGAATTACCGTCCCAGTGAGGGGATCTTGTTGACAGAGACATTTGTATTTTGGCCATTTACCTGGAGGAGTTGTAAAACCTTGATGTAAGGAATAAAATAATGTTGCATTGTTAACCTGCCTAGGTGATTATTTACAATCCACAACTTCAGATCTTCACACTGTAAGCTCCATAGACGTGGCGATTATGGAAAAGTGGCCAGAAAAAAAAAGCATTTACTTGCAAACAAAAACTGTAAGGCTCATTTTGAGTTTGACAAAAGACATGTGGAAGAATCCTCAAATGTATGGAGGAAGGTGCTGGTTTAGATGAGACCAAAACTGAACTTTTTGGCCCACAATGTAAATGCTATGTCTAGGGCCAAACCAACACAGCTCATCACCCCTAGAACACCATCCCCACAGTGAAGCATGGTGGTGGCAGCATTATGCTGTGGGGATGTTTTTACGCAGCAGAGAAAGGGCAAATGGTCCGAGTTGAGAAGATGGATGGTGTGAAATATTCTTGAGCAAAAACTGTTTAATTCTGTCAGTGATTTGAGGTTCACAGACAATGACAAGGCAATGGTCCAAAGCTTACTGCTCAAGTAACACTTGAGTGGATTAAGGGAAAATGTGTATGTGTTTTGGGGTGGCCTATTCAAAGCCCACACCTTAATTCAATTGAGAATCTGTAGTCGGACTTGAAGATTCCTGTTCACCAGAGGAAACTATCTATCTAACTTGAAGGAGCTAAAGCAGTTTTTCCTTGAGGAATGTGCAAAAATCCAAGTGGCCAGTTGTGGAAAGCTCATATAGTCTTATCCAAAGCGATTTGCAGCTGTGATTGCCACAAAAGGAGGCTCTACAAAGTACTTTCTTTAGGGAAGTGAATAGTTATGCATATTAAAATTTTTAGTTACTTTGTCCTATTTGTTGTTTGCTTGACAAAACAAAAATCAAATGTTCAGTTGTAGACATATTCCTTAAATGAACTGATGCAAGCCCTCAATAAAGATAAACTGTGAAATTCAAGTTTGTGAAGTAGCAAAACACACGGAAAATGCCAAGAGGGTACTTTTGCAAGCCACTGTATATGCCTCCCAACCTTCCCCAGTGATGTCTATGCCCCTAAGCTTTACTTAGTGATGTATATGTCCCCCAACCCTCCTAGTGATGGTCTATGACCCCTAGCCCTCCCAAGTGATATATATGCCTCCCATCTTTACCCAGTGATGTCTATGCCCACCAGCTCATTCCAGTGATGTATATGCCACCAGCCCTCCTCAGTGATGTACAGTGGATTGCAAATGTATTCAACCCCCTTTGCATTTTTCGTGCTTTGCTACCTCACAGCATGGAATTTCTCTGTTTTTTGAGGGTTTGCATCAGTTCATGTAAAGAACATGCTTACAACTGTGAACATTTATTTTTCTTTTTATTGTGAAGCAAACAACAAATAGGACAAACTTTTTGAAAAACTTCAGTATGCATAACTATTCACCCCCCTAAAGTCAGTACTTTGTAAAGCTACATTTTGCAGCAATTACAGCTGCATGCCACTTTGGATAAGTGCCTATGAGCTTTCCACATCTTGCCACTAGAATTTTTGCCCATTCCTCAAGCATAACTACTTCAGATCCTTCAAGTTAGATAGATTTTCCTTGTGAACAGCAATCTTCAAGGTAGACTACAGATTCTCAATTGGATTAAGATCAAAAACATTTACACATTTTCCCTTAAACCACTCAAATGTTGCTTTAGAAGTATGCTTTGGGTCATTGCCTTGTTCGAAGGGGAACCTCCGTCCCAGTCTCAAATCAGTGACATACAAACAGGTTTTGCTTAAGAATATCTATGTATTTTGCACCATCCATCTTCCCCTTGACTCGGACCATTTTCCCTCTCCCTGCTGCTGAAAAACATCCCCACATCATGCTGCTGCCACCAGCATGTTTCACTGTGGGGGTGATGTTCTTGGGGTGATGAGCTGTGTTAGTTTGGCACCAGACCTAGCGTTTACCTTGTTGGCTACAAAGTTCAATTTTGGCCTCCTCTGACCAAAATACCTCCTTGTATACATTTGGGGAATCTACCACGTCTTTTGGAAAGCTTAAAATGAGTCTGCCCATTGTTCCATAAATGCAAGGCTCATTGTGGTCATATGGCCAGATAGGAAAGGGATATTCAGCAAAATGATCTCCAATAAAAAAACCATATTTATTGCAATGACTAAGGATTAATATCCAAAACGCGTCTGCTACTGAACTGTTCTCCCATGCTTGAGATGGCTGCGACCTAAAACTGCATCTTGGCGATATGGAATATTTTAAATGAATTAATAAATATGGTTTTTATTGGAGATCGTTTTGCTGGATATCCCTTTCCTGCTGATCATTCCTCTACGTGACTCAGTGGATCCGTGCATATGGTCTAATAGAGGATGAGCTGACTTCTTTTTTCTACCTCCTTTCATATGGCCAGATACTCCATTCTCTGTTTGGGAACTCTGCAGCTCCTTCAGGATTGCCTTTGCCCTCTGTGCTGCCTCTCTGATTAATGCCCTCTCCGTCCAGGCTGAGAGTTTTGTCAGGCAGACCTCTCTTGGCAGGTTTGTTCTGATACAAATTTCTTTCCACTTGATGGTAATGGATTTGATGGTGCTCCGGGGTCATCAGAGATAGTGACATATTTTTTTTTTTTTTATAACCCAACCATGACATGTACTTCTCAACAACTTTGTCCCTGACTTACTTGGATATCTATTAGGAGTTTTTCATGGTGTTGTTTGGTTAGTGGTGCCTTTTGCTTAATGGTGTTGCAGCTTCTGTGGCCTTTCAGAAAAGGTGTGCATATATACTGACAGATCATGTGACCCTTAGGCTATGTGCCCACGATGCAGAAATGCTCAGGATTTTTCCTGCCAGGGACATGCGGATGTGAAGCGTTTTCACATGCATTTCTAAATGCGGGTTGACAAGCGCTTTCCAAGCGTTTTTAGCATCACTTGGAAAGTGCTTGTCAACTTGGTCACACTATATAAATCCATGCAAACGGCATGGATTTATATAGTGTGACCGTAAGAATGTTAAAAAATAAATCTATACTTAACTTCTGATGGCCCCCGCAGTCTTGCTTCGCTAAGTCTTGGTTGCGGGCAGATCGCGGTACACTGCACTAGGACCTGCCGTCACATGACTATGACGTCAGCGTAGGTCCTTCAGTCCATCGCGAGCTGCCGGCAAAGGAGGACAAGCACTGCAGGGGCCGTCAGAAGGTAAATAGAATATGTATTTTTTATTTTATTCTTTTTTTTACAGGTACAATGGTACCCAGGTCTGGAGCAGAATCTCCTCTCCTCCAGACCTTGGTACCATCCGCACATTGAACCGCGTGATATCCGCTTGTGCAGATGCAGTGATGCGGATGTCACGCGGTCCAATGCAAGTCAATGTCGGTGATTACGCTGCGTGTCCGCAAAATTAATGGACATGCTGCGGACTTTTGAGCGCAGCACAAACGCTGCGTAAAAATCCGCAGCATGGGCATTGACATTGCGGCTTGTCATTGGGGACCATGGGGGGCGGATTACCAAGCGTTTAAGCTACGTAAATTCCACAGCATAAACGCTTGAAAAACGCATAGTGGGCAAGCAGCCTTAGATTGCTCACTTCCTTTCACTAAGCATGTGACTTATGAAGTTAAAGGGAACCTGTCACTAGTTTTGTCCTATATGAATCTTAAACTATCCCTTTATGCAGCACTTCATAAATGCTTATACAAGCCGCTGACTCCCCCTGTAGACCCGCCAAAACCCTTTTTAAATTCTACTGCGCTGCATGGTAATCCTTTTGGTCGGGTCCGATGGGCGATTTTTTGGGCCTCTCCATCCCTCCTCCCGGCTGCTGCTCGCCATCCTCCTTCTTTAATCGATGTGGACGACGCCTCACGTCATCCATACTGCTGGAAGAAATCTTGCGCCTGCAAATAGAAATCGCGGTTCGCGCCTGCGCAGTATGCTTTGCCCTACTGCGGTCGCATGTGCACTTATGCGTTCAGCTGTGACCACAGTAGGATAAAGCATTGAGCACAGGCGCGAACCACGATTTCTGTGAGTGCAGGCATATACATGAATGTGGAGGCATAGACATCACTGAGGGGCATAGCCATCACTGGTGGGTGCTGGGGGCCTAGACTTCATTGGGGGGCAGAGACATCAATGAGGGGGGGGCTGGGAGTCATATGAATCACTGGGGTATATGTATATGCACACCAGCCCTCCCTAATGATGTCTATGCTCTCCAGGCCCCCTCCCCCCAGTGATGTATTTGCCCCCAGTGATGTATATGCTTCCCAGCCCTCCCCAGTGATTTATATGCCTCCCAGCCCTTAACAGTGATGCCAATGGAGAGGAGATTCTACGGTAATGCAGCACTTTGTCTTGCAACTTTCAAAGTCTCTCTCTACTCCCTCGTGGCTTTTTATTTTTGTAAAACACTTTCTCAACTAGTCTCTTACTTTATTTTCTATAAACCATGCAGGGCCATGTGTGAGTGAAGGAAATATCATACACTTTATTAAGAATCAGATTCTTAATTTTTCACAGTCAAGTTGTAACAGTTGTTCAAACTGCACCCAGTTCCCACGGTCAAATGGTGTACAGGCAATTTAATTTAGTTGCCACAATCAGGTAGTATATAACTAATCGGCAGATAAAAGTTTCGGCAATGGATTTCTTGACACAAGCAGATGTAAGAACTCACAACAACTCATTAAATAACAGTGGATGAACATACTAGTTGCTGTATAAAGTATGTAGACTGCATGGGAATCATTAAAGGGAACCTGTTAACTAATTTGTGCTGTCTAAATCATGGGCAGCATGAATCAGAGCCTGGCAGCACGATAAAAACCACGTGTTTATCTATGGAACTTTGGTGACTCTCCCCGCCGACTTATCACAATGATGCTCCAAGGAATTGAGAGGACTCTTCCTATGTACACACAGGAGAGACCTGCCAATCAGGAAGGTTGCAGGGAACAGTGAAAATAAGAGCCAATCGAGATTTTCTTTATGAGTGAATCAGTGAAAATATATATATATACACACACACACAGACACACACTACTGCTACAGACATTATATAAGACATATTATATATATTACACACACTCACACACATATATATAAAATAGAATATACACGTATTCTATTTTCCCACTTACAGTAGGGCAGTAGGGCAGCCTGATGACCAGTCTTGAATTAAAAATCATGCACACTCTTGAAAAAAAAAATGTTTTTTACAGGACCTGTTGACAGAAAAAGAAAGATGTTTCAATCAATAAATACTCTTGGCTCTTGCAATCAAGTCACGTCTGGTAATTTACACAGATAAAAAAATATAATATTAAGAGAATTAAGTCAGTCTAAAAAGCTTTTCTCACCAATTGCTAATGACGCTAAGAGGTTAAATAGACAGCTTGGTGAACATCAACGACAGGTAAACTCAATGGAACATGGTAAAAAAGGATCCAGCACTTTACACAAGCCCATTCCTTCTGAAATGATGCTCTCTCTACCTGTCTATAATCAGCAATGACATTCCAAACTCAGGCATGTGCCTGATGTACGCCAACACAGTGGGGTGGGGGTGAGGTATTGCTTTACATTTTTTATGTATCATCCTAACAACCCTTTGAACATGTGTAATAAAGGAGAGGACTGGAAATAACATTTTCATAAAAGAGAAGGAATTTGAAATTTCCAATTAATCAAGAGATTTCAAACCAGGACTTAAATTGTAAAAGTCAACTTCTAGATCATTATTACGATAAGAATATATATATATATATATATATATTCTTATTGTAGTAATGATCTATACATACATACACAGTGGCTACAGAAAGTATTCAGACCCCTTTACATTTTTCACTCTTTGTTTCATTGCAGCCATTTGGTAAATTCTAAAAAGTTCATTTTTTTCTCATTAAAGTACACTCAGCACCCCATCTTGACTGAATATAAACCAGAAATGTAGAAATTTCTGAAATATCTGAAATATCACATGGTCATAATTATTCAGACCCTTTGCTCAGTATTGAGTAGAAGCACCCTTTTGAGCTAGTAAAGCCAAAATGCCTTTTTGGCAATGATGCAACAAGTTTTTCACACCTGTATTTGGGGATCTTCTGCCATTCTTCCTTGCAGATCCTCTCCAGTTCCGTCAGGTTGGATGGTGAACTTTGGTGGACAGCCATTTTCAGGTCTCTCCAGAGATGCTCAATTGGGTTTAGGTCAGGGCTCTGGCTGGACCAGTCAAGAATGGTTACAGAGTTGTTCTGAAGCCACTCCTTTGTTATTTTAGCTGTGTGATTAGGGTCATTTTCTTGTTGGAATGTGAACCTTCGGCAAAGTCTGAGGTCCAGAGCACTCTGGAAGAGGTTTTCATCCAGGATATATCTGGACTTGGCCGCATTCATGTTTCCTTCAATTGCAAGCAGTCGTCCTGTCTCTGCAGCTGAAAAACACCCCCATAGCATGATGCTTCCACCACCATGTTTCACTATTGGGATTGTATTGGGCAGGTGATGAGCAGTGCCTGGTTTTCTCCACACATACCGCTTAGAATTATCACCAAAAAGTTCTAGCTTCGTCTCATCAGACCAGAGAATCTTACTTCTCATAGTCTGGGAGTCCTTCATGTATTTTTGAGCAAACTGTATGCGGGATTTCATATGTCTTGCACTGAGGAGAGGCTCTGCCATAAAGGCCCGACTGGTGGAGGGCTGCAGTGATAGTTGACTTTGTGGATCTTTCGCCCATCTCCCTACAGCATCTCTGAAGCTCAGCCACAGTGATCTTGGGGTTCTTCTTTACCTCTTTCACAAAGGCTCTTCTCCCATGATTGCTCAGTTTGGCTGGAAGGCCAGGTCTAGGAAGACTTCTGGTGGTCCCAAACTTCTTCCATTTAAGGATTATGGAAGCCACTGTGCTCTTGGGAACCTTGAGTAATGCAGAAATTCTTTTGTAACCTTGGCCAGATCTGTGCCTTGCCACAATTCTGTCTTTGAGCTCCTTGGGCAGTTCCTTTGAGCTCATGATTCTCATTTGATCTGACATGCACTGTGAGCTGTGAGGTTTTATATAGACAGGTGTGTGCCTTTCCAAATCAAGTCATATCAGTTTAATTAAACACAGCTGGACTCCAGTGAAGGAGTAGAACCATCTCAAGGAGGATCACAAGGAAATGGACAGCATGTGACTTAAATAGGAGTGTCTGAGCAAAGGGTCTGAATACTTATGACCATGTGATATTTCAGTTTTTCTTTTTTAATAAATTTGCAAACATTTCTACATTTCTGTTTTTTTAAGTCAAGATGGAATGCAGAGTGTACTTTAATGAGAAAAAAAATGAACTTTTTAGAATTTACCAAATGGCTGCAATGAAGCAAAGTGTGAAAAATGTAAAGGGGTCTGAATATTTTCCGTGCCAACTGTATATACAAACGTGGTCAAAATTGTTGGTACCCCTCGTTTAATGAAAGAAACACCCACAATGGTCACAGAAATAACTTGAATTATTGGAGGACACCCTATCAAAGCTAAAGGAAGTGGGAGACAGACTTGGGAGAGATAAACGACGATAGGTGGGAGTCTATTCTAGAATATATACCCAAGTTATCCATGAGTGAGCCTGGGAGAATGTCACAGCTGTATGTGATCCACAGGATGTATAGAACCCCTGGTATGTTATTTAAAGCAGGGTTGAAGTCTAACTCCGACTGCCCAAGGTGCTCGCAAACTCAGGCAGACATACTGCATATGCTTTGGCATTGTCCTAGATTGTCCTCCTTTCGGATCGTAGTGTTGAACCGTATTGGAATGGCGTATAGGTGTATCGTCCCTAGGGACCCACTGACATGTATATTAGGGTACGTTGAGGAAATAAAAATAAACAACTTGACCAAAATAGCAATTGCGAGATTACTGTTTATTGCCAGAAAATTGATTGCAAAATATTGGATTAGAGAGGAGCCCCCGTCCAGACTCAAATTCATTGCCCAAACGAACTATATAATTCAACTTGAAAAAAGTATTTACACCAAGAGGAATAAGCAGGAATACTTCCATAAATTATGGCAGCCATGGTTGGATAGGATTAATTAGAGTACACCTATATATACTACTGTAGAGTAAAACTCTTGGTAAACTGTATGGCGGAGTGGAAAGGGAAGAAGGAAAGAAGAAAAGGGGAAGAGAAGGAAAGGGAGTAGGGGGAGGAAAGAGAAGGAGTAAAGTAGAGAAGAAAAGGAAAGGAAAGAAGGGAGGGATAAAAAAAGAGGTTGAAAGGTCTCCATGGGGGCGGGGTAAGGGAAGGGGGGGACTTACTGTAATATTGTAAAATGAGTATTGTCATGTAATATCTGTTTCAAGTTTTGTTATGTTTAATAAAAATTTATCTGATTAAAAAGAAAAAAGATATGTGGGACTGCCAACCTCCCTGGACGCGGCCGCAGGAGGAAAATTGATGACAAATCAAAGAGACGGAAAATACGAATGGTAACAAAAGAGTGCAGGAAAACTTCTAAAGCAATTAAAGGTGAACTTCAAGCTCAAGGAACATCAGATCGCACCATCCGTCGTTGTTTGATCCAAAGTGGATTTCATGGGAGTCGACGAAGCTGAACATCATTGTTGAAAAAACAATCATAAAAAAGCCAGACTGGAATTTTCCAAACTACATGTTGACAAGCCACAAAGCTTCTGGAAGAATGTCCCATGGACAGATGAAACAAAAATGGAAGTTTTTGGTAAGGCACATCAGCTCTATGTTCACAGAGGAAAAAATGAAGCATATCAAGAAAAGACCACTGACCCTACTGTGAAACATGGTGGAGGCTCTGTTATGTTCTGGGGCTGCTTTGCTGCATCAGGCACAAGGTGACTTGAATCTGTGCAGGGTACAATGAAATCTCAAGACTATCAAGGGATTCTAGAGAGATATGTGCTGCCCAGTGTCAGAAAGCTTGGTCTCAGTCGCAGGTCATGGGTCTTGCAACAGGATAATGATCCAGAACACTCAGCTAAAAACACCCAAGAATGGCTAAGAGGAAAACATTGGACTATTCTGAAGTGGCCTTCTATGACTCCTGACCTAAATCCTATCGAGCATATTTGGAAAGAGCTGAAGCATGCCGTCTGGAAAGGGCAACCTTCAAATAGACAACTGGAGCAGTTTGCTCATGAGGAATGGGCCAAAATACCTGCCGAGAGGTGCAGAAGTGTCATTGACAGTTACCGGAATCGTTTGATTGCAGTGATTGCCTCAAAAGGTTGTTCAACAAAATATTAAGTTAAGAGTATCATCATTTCTGTCCAGGCCTATTTCATGAGTTTAAGTGTGTTTATATATATATATATATATATATATATATATATATATATATATATATATATATATAAATTTTTACATGTACAGTATATTCCGTGCTTACCATAAATGAGTAAACACCATTTGAAAAGTAAGAATTTCATCAATGTCATATTGAATACAAGAGCAATTTCCAAAATGTTGACAAGACTGTGTTTCACAGAACATTTTTTAACCGAAAACAAGAAACTAAGGTTAGTAATATAAGTTTCATTACAAAATCTTTAGTTGTACTCAAATTAGTTCATGCAAAAATGAATGCACTCCACATTAAAACTACTACATATATTATTTTATATGACTTTTGTGATTTCTACAGAAAGCACCAAATTTTCTAGGAGTGGAATGAACAAGTGGTCGACATATTGCAAAGGGACTGTCAGGAAAGTTAAAACTAATCACTACAAGACAGTGTTAAGAATCATGGCATGTTAAAGTGCAGTACTTACCTAACCTAAAGTATCAGGTGCATCGCCCTCAGATTTGTCATGTACAGTGGCTTCAAAAGTATTTACCCCCCCTTGACTTTTTATCTATTTTGTTACATTACAATCTGTGTTTAAATATTTATGTAATTCAATTTGTGAGCGATGCATCAGCACTAAATAGTCTAAATTGGTGAAGTTAAGTGAGAAAAATAAAAAATAAATACATTTATGGGATTAAATAACTAAAATTGGCATGTGCATATGTACTCACCCTTTTTGCTATAAAGCCCCTAAAAATTTTGGTGCAAGCAATTACCTTCATAAATCACATTCTTAGTGAAAGGAAGTCCACCTGTATGCAATCTTAAGTGTTCCATGATCTGTCAGAATATACACATCTTTTCTGAAAGGCCACAGAGGCTGAAACACCATTAACCGAACAACACCATGAAGACCAAGGAGATCTCTGTTAAAGAAGTCGAAACCGGTTGTATTTTAGTTTGAAATAAAAATGATCTTTGAATCCGAATATCGAGTTCCATCATCATCCTTCAGGAAGGCATATTGATGGGAAAAATATTTACAAAGTGGTATCGCCCATGAAAGCACTGTCCAGTGCTCTCATTAGCTCCCAGATTTCTGCAGCAAACTGAATGGAAAGAGGAATGTAGTAATCCACTGATTGGATTTACATGCAGTACCTCAAGACATCAAATAGGTGAGTGGATTTATACTGAGTATACACCCTTGGAATCCAACTTCTGCACTGAGAAGCCTGCACTTCCTATTTTCTCTCCCAATAAACCCCTCTTGTTTACTAAAACTTTTGGTGCAAGCAATTAACTTCATAAATCACATTCTTAGTGAAAGGAAGTCCACCTGTATGCAATCTAAGTGTCACATGATCTGTCAGTATATACACATCTTTTCTGAAAGGCCACATAGGCTGAAACACCATTAACCGAACAACACCATGAAGACCAAGGAGATCTCCAAACAAGTCAGGGACAAAGTTGTTAAGAAGTTCAAGCCAGAGTTGGATTATAAAAAAAATATCCTACCCACTGATGATCCCCCCGAGCATCATGAAATCCATTACCATCAAATGGAAAGAACATGGTACCACAACAAACTTGCCAAGAGAGGGCCTCCTACCAAAACTCTCAGCCATGGCAAGGAGGGCATTAATCAGAAAGGCAGAACAGAGACTAAAGGTAACCCTGAAGGAGCTGCAGAGTTTCCAAGCAGAGACTGGAGTATCTGTCCATATGACCACAATAAGTCGAAAACTGAACAGAGGTGGCCTTTATGGAGGAGTGGCCAGGAAAAAAGTCTGTACTTATATAATGGTATTATTAAATGGTTAAACATCTATTTTTGATTACCATTTGCAATCTTTTTTGACTTCATGGTACATTTTACATAGAAAGTCTGTGGCTATGCACTATGTCACTTTATATGTCTCTTATCTTTTGCACAATATTGGATGTATTGAGTATTTTTTAATAATTGTTAAAATAAAAATAATTTTTTATTGTTTATATATAAAACTGCCATCTTCTCTTGTTTTTCATAGCAATAAATCGAGTAAGATTATGGGTTCTCTGGGGGTGAATCTTTGACTGCCCTATTATGTGTGTTTTGAAAGATCTGGGATTACATTCGTTAATGTATAATTTTCCGTAGCTGTATGCCCCTCCAGTGAGTGGTAATGCAAAAGTACCAGATAACAGACTGCAGTTATGTCATACGTGGTCTCTAAAGAAAGGTAAATTCATAATGGAAAATATGGTATCACTTTCAGGCTTCTGCGATCAACCAGTGATAAGTTATTCCAGAAGTTAGAGATTCTAATAAAAATATGAAGGCTGGAGCCCAGCACACATAATGTCAGCACAAGGGGCGTTTGGGCAGGTCCCCCCCTTCGGCATAAAAGACACAGCTGAAGGTGGGTTAGTATTCATTGCCGGAGGGTATAGACTCTATAAGCAAAGGATCCCATTCGATAACGGTCAAATCAAATTAAAGCGCCTCCCCTCCAGCTATACTGAATCGTCCCTGCGATCTTAATAGTAAGTCTTCTTTAATCCCTGTTTATTAGTGTTGAGCGAGCACTAAAATGCTCGGGTGCTCGATGCTCGGGCCGAGCTCACTGTGATACTCGGGTGCCCAATGTTAGTCTATGGGAGACCCGAGCATTTTTGCGGCGGCACCCCTGGCAGTTTGTAGAAAGCCTAAAAAGTGCCCAAAACGATAGTGACAGTGCTCAAATGACATGGGGACAGCATGGGGATAGCCCCAGGAAGCATTTATGACCCCCAGGTCACTGCTGTCAACAACGTGGTCAGAGGTATTAAGGCACTTTTACGGGCTCACAATAAAAAGTTCAAAAACGAAACTGAAACGGTTTTCCTGTTAAGGAACTTCCTTTCCAGGGTAAAGACTTGTGTATAAGGTAAAATAAATAACCAAAAACAAAAATACTCCTCCACACCTTGGGCTATGTTCACAAGTAGCATTTTTTATGCGTTTTTGCCCTTTTGTATTGCTTTCAACCGTGACAATTGCATTCACCGCAAAATGTCATTTTAACATTTTACAATCTTATCTGGCCATGTGCTGTGTGACACATGCATACAGTGCTGAAAAGACATGGGAACAGCATGGGGGAGACCCCTGGAAGCATCTCTGACACCCAGGTCACTGCCTAAAAGTGTGTCCATCAGAAGTGATCCTTGCCGCATCAGAAGCTGCAGACTTGCAACTATCCCCGTGCAAGTCCTTGTCCCAGGGCAGTGTTCAATTGTACCTCCCCCATTCCTTGCAATGCAAGCGCAAGTATGCAGCCTGCCACCCACCCACCCCCAGGCTGCAATACCATACTGCAACACGTCCTCCAGACATAGAGGATTGCGGGTCCTGGGTCAATCAGGCTTCAACACAAAGTTCAGAAGGTAGACAGCAGCAGTGGTCGGCCTCCTACACAACGAGTAAATTATTTATGATCATGATGAGGCCATCCATCTCCTTAGCTTTCTGTTCCTTGGAATGCAAGCGCATGTATGTAGTAGCGGCTAGGCCTGAGGCGGTCAGCGTTTTGGCGCATATCTTACCTCCTCCGAGGATTGCTGGATGTTTTCCTGCTACTATCCCAGTTCTATGACTCCGGTAAAACAAAGCTTCAGGTGATGAATGGTGGATGAGGTGGTGGCAAAGGAGAAAGAGCAGGAGGAACAGGGACCATTCACATTAATATCAGGCCAGTCAACCACACATGTCTTGTAGAATATGTTTCTGTACCAAAATGAGCGGTTCGGTTACACGGTTATAGGGCATACAGTAAGTGCAATGCCTACCAAAAATTTCGAGGCACTCCAATGACCCTTGGAAGTGACATTGAGGTCAGAGGGCCTTAACTAAATCGTTTTTTCCATTTATAGCAACTGGGTCTCCTGTACACTGTTGGCATAAGCAGTGAATGGAAGGCTTTCCAAAAATTATGAGGAACTGCAATGCCCCTTGAAAGAGACGTAGATTACAGCGTACTAAAAACCTTCTACCTATTATTGGGGAGTGGGTCTCCTTGAGTTTTCGCCTATGCATTGAAAATCAAAAGCTGACTAAAATTAGGAGGAAATGCAATGCTCGTTGGAAAAGTCGTGGAGGTTAGAGGTAATTAAAAACAACATTTCAATGCCCCATTGGAAGAGCTGTGGAGTTCAGAGTAGTTAAACAAGACCGTTTTAATGCCCGTTGGTAGAGTGGTGGAGGTCACAGCTGATTAAAAAGACAATATCAGTGCCCCTTGGAAGAGCTGTGGAGCTCAGAGTGGTTTAACAAGATGGTTTTAATGCCCCTTGGAAGAGCTGTGGAGTTCTGAGTGGTTTAACCAGATGGTTTTAATGCCCCTTGGAAGAGTGGTGGAGGTCACAGATGATTAAAAAGACCATATCAATGCCCCTTGGAAGAGCTGTGGAGTTCAGAGTGGTTTAACAAGACGGTTTTAATGCCCCTTGGAAGAGTGGTGGAGGTCGCATCTGATTAAAAAGACAATATCAATGCCCCTTGGAAGAGCTGTGGAGTTCAGAGTGGTTTAACAACACGGTTTTAATGCCCCTTGGGAGAGCTGTGGAGTTCCGAGTGGTTTAACCAGACGGTTTTAATGACCCTTGGAAGAGTGGTGGAGGTCGCAGATGATTAAAAAGACAATATCAATGCTCCTTGGAAGAGCTGTGGAGTTCAGAGTGGTTTAACAAGACGGTTTTAATGCCCCTTGGAAGAGCTGTGGAGTTCAGAGTGGTTTAACCAGACCGTTTTAATGCCCCTTGGAAGAGTGGTGGAGGTCGCAGCTGATTAAAAAGACAATATCAATGCCCCTTGGAAGAGCTGTGGAGTTCAAAGTGGTTTAACAAGACGGTTTTAATGCCCCTTGGAAGAGCTGTGGAGTTTTGAGTGGTTTAACCAGACGGTTTTAATGCCCCTTGGAAGAATGGTGGACGTCGCAGCTGATTAAAAAGACAATATCAATGCCCCTTGGAAGAGCTGTGGAGTTGAGAGTGGTTTAAGATGACGGTTTTAATGCCCCTTGGAAGAGCTGTGGAGTTCCGAGTGGTTTAACCAGACGGTTTTAATGCCCCTTGGTAGAGAGGTGGAGGTCGCAGCTGATTAAAAAGACAATATCAATGCCCCTTGGAAGAGCTGTGGAGTTCAGAGTGGTTTAACCAGACGGTTTTAATGCCCCTTGGAAGAGTGGTGGAGGTCGCAGTGGAATAAAAAGACAATATCAATGCGCCGTGGATGAGACGAGGAGGTCACAGTAGCTTAACAAGATGGTTTTAATGCCCCTTACAAGAGCCATGCAGTACAGCATCTTAAAAACATTATTCCCATTATTGGGGAGTGGGTCTCCCATAGTCTTTGCCTATGCCTTCCAAGCAAAAGCTGCCAAAAATTAGGATGGAGGAACTTGCAATGCTGGCAAACAAGAGCCATGCAGTACAGCATCTTAAAAACATTATTCCCATTATTGGGGAGTGGGTCTCCCATAGTCTTTGCCTATGCCTTCCAAGCAAAAGCTGCCAAAAATTAGGACGGAGGAACTTGCAATGCTGGCAAACAAGAGCCATGCAGTACAGCATTTTAAAAACATTATTTGCATTATTGGGGAGTGCGTCTCCCATAGTCTTTGCCTATACCTTCCAAGCAAAAGCTGCCAAAAATTAGGACGGAGGAACTTGCAATGCTGGCAAACAAGAGCCATGCAGTACAGCATCTTAAAAACATTATTCCCATTATTGGGGAGTGGGTCTCCCATAGTCTTTGCCTATGCCTTCCAAGCAAAAGCTGCCAAAAATTAGGACGGAGGAACTTGCAATGCTGGCAAACAAGAGCCATGCAGTACAGCATCTTAAAAACATTATTCCCATTATTGGGGAGTGGGTCTCCCATAGTCTTTGCCTATACCTTCCAAGCAAAAGCTGCCAAAAATTAGAACGGAGGAACTTGCAATGCTGGCAACACGGACCAAGGTCACCCTGGTGGTATAGTGGTGGTGGAGGCTGAGGATAAGGAGAAGAGCAAAATACAGCCGAAATGAGGAAGCGTATACCCAGGTGTGGGTGTGAAGCGGTGCATGGGAATACACCTCCCGAAATAACACAGTGGATTTGACTTTAAGTTACTCTGCTGTCATTTGGTGGTGATGAGAAGTCTGGCCCAATCCAGCCCTTGTTCATTTTGATAAGGGTCAGCTTGTCAGCATTGTCAATTGATAGGCGAGTGCGCTTATCAGTTATAATTCCCCCAGCGGCACTAAAAACACGCTCCGATAACACGCTAGCGGCAGCGCAGGTAAGGACCTCCAAGGCGTACAGAGTGAGTTCATTCCAAGTGTCCAGCTTGGATACCCAAAAATTAAAAGGCACAGAGGAATCACGGAGGACGCTGGTAGGGTCGGCAAGGTACTCCCTCACCATATTTTGAAACTTTCCACTCCTTGTGAGAGTACCCCGCGCCTCAGGGCCTGTAAGCTGGGCGAGTCTCAGAAAACTGTCCCAGAACGTTGACAGTGTTCCCCTGCCTCTGCTGGATTGGAGTTGCGTCTCTCTCGCCTGTACGCCTTGGTTGGGCAACGAACTGTGATCTCTGCCGCTAGCGTGTTCAAATGGGAATTTTTTTTTAACAGTTCTGCAGCAAGGGCTTTCTGGTACTGCCCCATTTTTGTAGACCTCTCCACCTCAGGAATAAGAGAGTGAAAGTTCTCCTTGTAGCGGGGGTCTAAAAGTGTCACCAACCAGTAATGACTGTCACCCAACATTTTGACAACGCAAAGGGTCACGGTTAAGGCAGCGTAACATAAAGTCAGCCATGCGTGCCAGACTGGTAACGGGCAAGACTTCCGTGTCCTCATCAAGATGACGACTGACTATGCACTCCTCCTCCTCCCCCTGTCCTCAGGCCACCCACGCTGAACCGACGGTATGACAGTTGTACAGGTACTATCGTCTACAGAGCATGATGCCAGCTCCTGTTCTTCCTCTTCCTCCTCTCCCTCATTTTCCCCCAATGCACGTTGGGATGAGATGAGACTGGGCTGTGTGTAAACGCCCGCTACGGCTTCTTGATCCATCTCATCATACTCTGGCTGCAATGCCTCCTCTTTAATTCTCTGCAGACAGTGTTGCAAAAGACAGACAAGTGGGATGCTGACACTAATGATTGCGTCATCGCCACTCACCATCTTGGTGGACTACTCAAAGTTTGTCAAGATGGTACATATGTAAGACATCTAGGTCCACTCCTGAGGTCGTATGTGTGGAGTCTGACCTGAATATCGACGGCCTTGTAGCAGCTGGTACTCCACAACTGCTTCTCTTCTGCTCACAAATCCTTTGCAACATGTGGAGGGTAGAGTTCCAAAGTGTGGGGACATCACACACCAGTCGGTGTGCCGGAAGCTGCAAACGCTGCTGCAACACAGCAAGGGCGGCGGAAGCTGTAGCCGACTTGTGAAAATGAGCTGACAGGCGGCGTACTTTGACGAGCAGATCTGGCAACTCGGGGTACGATTTAAGAAACAGCTGAACCACGAGGTTAAGCACACGAGCCAGGCATGGTACGTGTGTGATCTCGCCTCAGAGCTGCCACCAGGTTACGGCCATTGTCACACATGACCATGCCTGGATGTAGGTTCAGCGGTCTCAGCCACAGATCTGCCTGCTGTTTCACAGCTGTCCACAACTCACAAGCAGTGTGAGGTTTATCACCTAAGCTTATGAGTTTCAGCACAGCCTGTTGCTGCTTGGCGGAGGCAGTACTGCAGTGCTTCCAGCTTGTAAATGATGTGGTGATAGCTGAGATGGAGGCTGAGGAGGATGATGTGCAAGAGCTGTACACTGTGGGGGCAACTCTGACTGACATAGGGCCCGCAATCCTCGGTGTGGGGAGGATGTGTTCCGTCCCAAGGTCCGACTGGGTCCCGGCTTCCACTATGTTTACCCAGTGTGCCGTCAGGGAGCTGTACCGTCCCTGGCCACAAGCACTTGTCCACGTGTCCGTTGTCAGGTGGACTCTCCCAGAAACTGCGCTGTTGAGGGCACAGCAGATGTTTTGGGACACGTGCTTGTTCAGTGCGGGGATGGCACACCGGGCAAAATAGTGTCGGCTGGGGACCGAGTACCGAGGGATGGCCACCGTCATAAGGTTGCGGAAGGATTCCATCTCCACCAGTCTAAAAGGCAGCTTTTCCAACGCAAGCAGTAGGGAAATGTGCGAATATAGGACTGTTGCCTGTGGGGTGTTGGCTGCGAATTTGGGCTTTCGTGCAAAGGTCTGGGATATGGACAATTAAACGCTGCGTTGGGACATGGACGTTGATGCTGTTTCTTGAGAAACTACCATAACAAGTGAAGACTGAGAGGAGGGGGCATCTTTGCATGCAGTATTGACAGGGGATTGCCTTCCGCGCACAGCAGGGGGTTCTCTTACACGCACAACAGCGGAAGAAGCAGTGGTGACACCCGCTGACACTGATCGTGGACCCTGCGGTTCGCCCGACAAAGTCGGGTGCTTTGCTGACATGTGCCTGATCATGCTGGTGGTGGTCAAGCTGGTAGTTTTGTCACCCCTGCTGATGCTGGCATGGAAGGTGGTACAAATGGCCTTTTTGGGGTAATCAGCAGAGTCTTTAAAAAAATTCCAGACTCTGAAAGACCTACCGGTTGTACTGGCAACGTCCCTCGTGTTGGTGTTACGGGGAACGGTTGCCTGCCTTCTGTCTGCAGCCACCACACTGCTTCTTCCTGCCTGTTGGGGTACTTGGCCTCCCTCTCCCTGTGTGCTGCTGGCCTCGCTCTGCGTGTCCTCCTGCCATGTTGGGTCAGTTACTAGATCATCCACCACCTCCTCCTCTTCCGCACCACGATCTTCTTCCTCACTTCGTGGCAACTGTGTTTCATCATCGTCCACCTCTTGTGACAAATTGCCAGTGTCACCTTCCTGTGGCCATGGCTGTTCAAATATTTGGGCATCGCTACATGGGATCTCCTCTTCCACCACTTCAAGACGAGCAGGCGAGTGAAACCAATATGGAAATGGACCAGTGAACAGCTCTTCAGAGTGTCCAACTGTGGGATCAGTTGTTGTCTGACAACACTCGGCATGATGGGAGGAAGGAGCACTCGGCATGATGGGAGGAAGGAGCATCAGGGTGAGGAGGAGTATGCGGTCGAGACTCACGGCTACTAAAACTTGACCGTGTGGAAGACAGACCGGAGGTGGTGGTGCCCAGGTAACTGGAAGTATTATCTGCTATCCAATTAATAACCTGTTCACACTGATCAGTTCGCAATACTGGTGTTGTTGTGTGCTTCACTAGTAATTCGGTCAAGAAGTGGGAACGAGAAGATGTGGCGGTTGGTTGTGGCACATTTTCACCTTGGCCACGGCCCCGTCCTCTGCACGCACCATCACCAGAACGTCCAGTTCCACGTCCCTAGCCACGCGCCTTGCCCATTGTAAATGAAGTAAAATAGCTTACACTCGCACTATCAATGGAAAAGGGTAATAAAAAGGAAATTAGAACTGTGGAAGAGGAAAACCACAGTTCTATTTCTCTGGCCTACACCAGAATCTTTCAAACAGATATATTTGTGTCTGAACAATCACGGAGACATTATTACTGTTTTTCTTTATGGAAAAAATACCAAAAGCTGGATAATACAGAGATTTGAACCGTGGAACTGCAAAACCACAGTTCTAATTTACTGGCGTATACCAGACTTTTTAAAATAGATATATTTGTGGCTGTACAGTGAGCGACACACTCAAACTGTTTTTTTTTATGTAAAAAAGACCCAAAAGTGGATAATACAGAGATTTGAATTGTGGAACTGCAAAACCACAGTTATAGTTATGTGGGGTACACCAGAATCTTTCAAACAGATATATGTGTGTCTGAAAAATCAGGGAGACACTATTACTGTTTTTCTTTACGGAAAAAATACCAAAAGCTGGATAATATAGAGATTTGAACCGTGGAACTGCAAAACCACAGTTGTAATTTACTGGCGTATACCAGATTTTTTAAAATAGATATATTTGTGGCTGTACACTCACAGACGCACTTTTTTTTTTTGGTGGGGGGCACCAAAAGGTTAATAAGACGGGTATTTGTACAGTCTGACGGAGGAAAAAAAAAGAAAGAGGATTTAGATTAAAAAAAAAGGATTTTTCCTGGCCCCCGAGACCTGGAGCTAAGTCTAGCAATTTGAGCAGCAGGAGCACACAGGACTGTAATGCAGCGTTTGCTGGTATAGCCACTGCGTCTTCTATACAGCCTGCCTGCCTGATATCTGGGATAGATATTAGTCCTGAGAAGAACTGTTTTTTTGACTTGGCAGGCTTTAGAGACCCTACACTAACTATTTTGCAGTATATATCTCTCCCTAAATCAGCAGCAGTGACTCTACACTGTCTGATCCCGGCCGTCTGTGTCCAAGATGGCGGCGCCCGGTTTTAAATACTCAAGGTGATGCTGTGCGGCCAGCCAATCAATGTAATGCCCATAACCAACATGGCTGCGGCATTACAGTGACTGGCTGGCAATCCCTGCATGTTCACTGGCTCTATAAAGAGTGTCAAACATGCAGGGCGGAGACCCGAACTCCCGCCCGAGTAACCGGGAAATGCTCGGTGCTCGCCGAACATCCCGAGTAGCGTGATGCTCGGGCGAGTACCGAGCAGTGTCGAGCATCGCTCAACACTACTGTTTATTTTATTTGTGTAACTGTATATTCTGTACTGTAAATGTATCCTTTTGTAAAACCTTTTGTATATTTTTTAAAACATTGCCTACCTTTTGGTTTAAATATATAATTTAATAGTTCTGTTTCTTTTGTTCTGTAATTCTTCCCTTTCCCCAAAGCCATACGCTACCAGAAAGCAGGTGTCCGATCAGGCCTGTATTATATTTCAAAAGCTGGTCGGTGGTGGCAGCGAATAATCATAAGTGGGCTATCGTGAAGTTGGCAGTGACCGTACTGGGGTGTATACACATATTCCATATGTTGGAATCCGGAGGTGTATATGCCATACGTTCACTGTGCGCTTGCCGATACCTACATAGTGAGTAATTAAAATCGTGTGCACGCGAATCCCTGCTCAATAATGACAGAGTGACTGTAGCGGTGAAATATTGTGTGATCTCCCCGATGTCGTTCCTGACAAATTGGTAGCAAGTGGTGGGATATTACAGAACATCAGTGGCTGGATTGAGCAATCACTCCTGTCACTGAAAACTGGCATGGTTCTTGCGAGAATTCTGTGCAGAGTTTTAAGAAATCAAACTCAGTGTTTTATTTTTTTTTTAATTGGGACATTACTGTACGTGTAGAAGTTGCATCCCCTTCCTTCTCTAGTTTTTCTGTCCTTTTATTTGGCAATGATGGCTACATGTGGAGAGCCCTGGTACCACCAGCAGGTCAAAGGCCACTATCACTGTCCTCTGAGGCAGATTGACCCCACGGGCAAAACCAAGGCCCAAATGATTGCTGAACTGTAGCAAGGTGCCACAGAGCCAGTCCGACAGCAGAGCCCTGATAATGGGGAGGCCAGCCGAGGCCCGGATGGCGCTGCTGCAGGGGTCCCACCTGTGATTGCCTGCCATACCCGTAGCCAGGGTAGTGTGGACCCCCCCGGATTCAGAAGGAGCCATTCATCCTGCAGATCCGTGAGTCCAACAATGCCCTGTTCGTAGCATTTTCCTGTAATGGAAAAGGATGGGGACTTGGACACATTTCTGTGAGGATTTGAAAAGATCTACAGACCTGGTACGTGGTAGGTGCCCCATATCTAGCACAGCTCCAGGGATAATGAAAAAGGATGGGGAGAAACACAGGGATCATAGGGAAAACGGTCCCGTGCCGCCGACCGGTGTCACGACTGAATGTGACATGGCCAGTCGTACCTGCCCCATAACTAGCATGGCTCCCCAGGTAACCATGAGGGGTGAATAGGTAGGCCCCACAACCGGGCAAGGTAAAAGAAATGTGTGTCCCACTGTCTGTCAGGAGTATGGGAGGAAGGTACCCATAGCCTGTCACAGTTGTGTGGGAAAAATGTATCCCGAACTGGTCACGGTGATCGGAAAGCAGGATCCCCTGTCGGTCAGAGTGGTGGGCAAGTTGGGTCTACGGCTTGTTGGATCAGCAGGAAGGGTGGGCTGTGAGGTAGGCTTAAAGGGCGATCAGTAAATCGGCCCCTACGCTACCTCAAAGAGGGGCAGAAGTCATAGAAAATATTAATAAATTATTAAGGATTTCTCTCTCTCCCCTGAAATTCCTCCTCGCCTATGCTATTTGTCAAAGGACCAAAAGCTGACACTCTACAGAGCTGTCTGTATGCAAATTAGCACACACATGAGAAATGGCTAAGAGGCAGATGCCAGTACAAATAGAGGTGGCAAATTCAATTAACATGCGAGTGTGTTTTCCAGTGGAACCGACCTGCGATAAATCTACATCTAGGTGATGAGGTTGTATTTCCAGAACTTCAGAAGAATTCAACAGAAATCTTCAGTCTGGCCGTCACCGGTGCAAAATATGGAATATCTGAGATTCTATACATCCGATAATCATGGAACCCATATTTTTAGTGGCACGGTCAGCTAAGGAACAAGATGTATAATTTTCCATAGCTGTATGCCCCTCCAGTGAGCAAAAGTACCAGATAACAGACCACAGCTATGTCATGCGTGACAAAAAGAAAGGTAAATTTGCAATGGAAAATATGGTATCACTTTCGGGCTTCTGCGATCAACCAGCGATAAGTTATCCCAGAAGTTAGAGATTGTAATAAAAATGTGAAGGCTTGAGCCCAGCCCACATGATGTCACCACAAGGGGGCAGGTCTCCATCTTCGGTATAAAAGACACAGCCGAAGGTGGGTCAGTATTCATTGCCGGGGACTATAGATTCTATAAGCAAATGATCACATTCGGTAATGGTCAAATCAAACTGGAATGCCTCCCCTTCAGCTATACTGAATCATCACTGCTATCTTTATAGTAAGTCTTCTTTAATCCCTGTTTATTTTATTTGTGTAACTGTATATTCTGTACTGCAAATGTCTCCTTTTGTATATTTTTTATAAACACTGCCTCCCTTTTAGATTAAATATAAAATTTAATTGTTGTTTCTTTTGTTCTGTAATTGTTCCCTCCCCCAAAGAAATACGCTACCAGAAAGCAGGCGTCCGATCAGGCCTGTATTATATTTCAAAAGCTGGTCGGTGGTGGCAGAGAGTAATCATAAGTAGGCTATCGTAAAGCTGGCAGTGACTGTACTGGTGTGTATACGCATATTCCATACGTTGGAATCCGGAGGTGTGTATTCCATACGCTCACTGTGCCCTTGCTGATACCAACGTAGTGAGTAATCGGAATTGTGTGCGCACAAATCCCTGCTCAATCCTGACCGAGTGACGGTAGCAGTGAGATATTGTGTGATCTAGCCCGTGTCGTCTATGTCATTCCTGACAATCCCCGTCAGAAACGGCCCATCTCACGCATACTTCCTGGTAGCCGTGAATCTCCGATCTGACACCTCCGAAGCTTCTGTGATGTTCTGTCACTGGCGCACACGTCTGAGAACCGTACCGCCGCAACCTGTTCCCGTTCTGTCGAACAACGTCACCTGGGTGATGAACCTTGACTGACGTCGCTCGTGGCTTCAAGGCTTGGCCGTCGACGTCTGGGCTGGCCAGATACACGGCACCTTTCATCATGATTGGAGCTCCGGACGCTGTTGTTGCTCCTCTTGTCTCGCTCTTTGGCGGCAGAATCACCTCAGAACTTGCACATGTGCTGTTTTTCTCCTCAGCTCATTTCCCTGACAACGCTGTCCACAGAAGCCTAATCAAATGCCTCACCTCTGCCATGCCTCCATGCTGTTCTGGTTCCACAGTGTCTTGTCTCCTTACACTCCTCCCTTCTTTTATCTCGCCAGTCCCTGGGCAAGGGAAGTTTACAAATGTGTGTTGCTTCTTTAAGGGTAGTCCAACTTCTGCCAAGAACTGCACACATTCCTGAGCTTTCTGTTGGATTTGCGTCCAGATTAAGTCATCTTTTACGTACCGACTAGGAGGAATGCCTGCATTGGCTCGTTCTGTCCTGCTCGATTCTCGAAATAGAGATTATTCTGAGAGATCGAAGGTTCTAGTCGGTTCACTGGGCGTCGGTCCCGGTAGTTCCGTCGGTACATTGATCCACCCTTCATCAACAGTAACTGTTTCTAGAGGGGTCTTCAGGCGGAGCACCTTTTCCCGTTTTTCCGCCTCAGAAAGGCATGGGCAGATCATATTTCTGTGCAACACTCGCGTCGGGGGAACTCTCTTCACCTTCCGGTCAAATAGGGCTATTTGGGTGGACTCTCCTCACAATTCGATAGGGCACTTCTTCCCACTGGTAATCTAACTTAGGCTATGTGCCCACGATGCAGAAATGCTCAGGATTTTTTCCTGAGAGTTTCTGCATCTCCCTGGCAGAAAAAAACGCATGCGGATTGTACATGCGTTTTCCTGCCAGGGACATGTGGAAGTGAAGCGTTCTTCACTTGCATTTCCGCATGCGGGTTGACAAGCGCTTTCCAAGCGATTTTAGCATCACTTGGAAAGTGCTTTGTCAACTTGGTCACACTATATAAATCCACGCAAACGGCATGGATTTATATACTGTGACCCGAGAGAATGTCAAAAAATAAAAAAATTATGTATACTTCCGATGGCCCCCAGTGTCCTGCTTCCCTCCGTCCCGGCTGCCGGCAGCGGTACACTGAAGGACCTGCCGACGTCAGAGTCGCGTGACCTGTCACGTGACTATGACGTCAGCGCAGGTCCTTCATTCCATCGCGAATTGCTGTCAAGAAAGGAGGAGCGCATCGGGGGCCGCCAGAAGGTAAGTATGTATTTATTTTTTATTTTATTCTTTTTTTACAGTTCTCAATGGTACCCAGGTCCGGAGGAGAGTCTCCTCTTCTCTAGACCTGGGTACCATCCGCACATTAGAACGCATGGAATGAGCATCTACTTATACAGTGATGCGTAATCCATGCGGTCTAATGCAAGTCAATGGCGGCGAAAACGCAGCACTTCCGCAAAATAATTGGTAGTGCTGCGTTTTTTTCCGCAATGATAATCCGCAGCGGAAATTTCCGCAGCATGTGCACAGCACATGCGGATTATCATTGGGGAACATGGCAGGCCTTCTACCATGCAGTTTTTAAGCATTTTTGCAGCGTTTTTGCCGCTGCGGAAACGCTTAAAAACACATCGTGGGCACACAGCCTTATTCTTGGGTCGCTTGGCTCGTATTAACACCTGCTCTCCTGCCCGAAGGGGTTCTTCCTGTGTTGGACTTTTAACGTGGTATACTATCTCCTTAAGTCTCTTTTCCACCAAGCGTCTCATCATTTGAAGTCAATGAGGATGTCCCTGAACCCAGGTAGTTGGGTGACTTCCCGGATATTCATCTCTAGTCCTAATTCGGTAATTTTTCAACCACCTTGCCCAAACAGTATTGTGTAAGGTGTGTATCCAGTGGTCGCATGAACTTGATTGTTATACACCCACCAGCTCGGAGACAGTCAGGCCACGTCATTTTCTGATCTTCCAGTGTTTATCACACTTGTAACAGAGTTCTATTGAAGCATTCGCAAGCTCCATTTCCCTGTCGGTGGTATGGTGTGGTCCGGTATTTGTCTATACCAAAGAGACGGTGCACTTCCTCCATTGTTTTCCCTTGGAAGCAGACTCCTTGATTTGAATGAATTCTCACCCATACACACGGATGAAATCTCGGTAAATTGCTTTGGCCGCTGTTTCTGCTGTCTGATCTTGAGTCCGAGTGACCACAGCGAACTTTGCGAAGTGGTCGGTCGTTACCAAACAATGCTCATAACCGTTGTAGGATGTTTAGATTATCAAGTAATCCACCATCAATACTTCCAATGGGGCAGACGTCTTTATAGTTTGGACTGGGGCTCTTTGTTCTGGAGACTTGGTTAACTCACACTGACGGCACCTTTGACAGGCTTCTTCCACTGTCTGTCGCAGCCGAGGCCAGTACACTAATCGCTGCAGCCATCGAAAAGTCTTTTCAGTGCTCAAATGGGGCCCCTGTTCATGAGTTTCCTTTGCCAGACTCATCGCCATTTCTTCAGAGATCACCACTTGCCAGGTGATGTCTATCTACCGAGGCAGCTGAATCCTTCGACACAGCAGACCATTCTTCATGACAAGTCGTTCCCATTGGCCTAAGATCTGCAACATACTAGCTGATAGAAACGTTCTTAACTTCCGATCAGGTTTCTGCCCAAAGGTAACCCACTTCCTCAGCTCCGCAAGTTCAGGATTGGACTGCTAGAGATAAATCCACTCATCCCTTGGGCATCCCAGGACCTGGGCGGGTTTACGCCAGGGCTGTGGAGTCGGAGTTAGTTTTGGTTGGAGTCGGAGTCGGTAGAAATGTACCGACTCTGACTCCAGCTTTAAAAAAAATGTATTAATATTTCAGAATTGAACTTTCATATGAATTTTATAAATGTTACTCAAATATATATGTTCTATCAAACTATGAACAACAGTGATAAGCAGTTCTGCTGGAGATAGAGACATTTCTTACTTCTTGTGTGTCACTGTTCTCCACTGCCCTTATCTAATCTTATACTTGGTTAACCTCATGCTGCCCCAACCCCCCTACTTACAGTGTATGAAACTGAAAGTGAAAATGTGTTGCAAATTCTTAGTAGTAAAGCTCCTCCTCTAGACTAGATGTTTACTAGGTGTGCGTCTTCCAAGCATCTCACAGCTGCTACTCAGAAGAGGAAGACTGTAAGAAGTATTATCCTTTCAACAAACTTTGCATCAGTTAACTGTGAGTACATGAGGAATAACAGTATTACTGACCACTATATCAGTTGTATGACCTGGCAATAATTTTGTACAATTGTTTTTAGGAAAAACAATTGTCGTTTGGATTGTGAATGCAGAATTAAAAACCTGAGAATGTCAAAGAAGCGTCACATTAAATCAGCTGTATTTGAACATTTCACCATCACTCAAGATAGAAAACATTATGTCTGTCAGTGTATGACAAATGATCCAGACGAAAACAAATGCTGTGAAGCCAAGATCAGTGCATATTCAGGCAAAGATAAAAATGCTCCTACCAGAGCTTCTAATCTAAAGAGACATTTACAGCGCTTTCATCCAAAAGTACTGAAAGCAGTGGATGAGAAAGACTGCATCCAAACCAATGAACCAGTGCCCAGCTCTTCCAGCCAAACAAAGGAGCAGAGAACTTTGCAGCCATCAGTTGCAAGATATTTTGTCAGTGACAAAGTTACTGTGACAATGACAGTAGATACATTTAAAAAACAGATCATAGAGTTTGTTGTAAAGGATAGTGTGCCTATTTCATTATTTTCATGACCAGCTTTTATGTGTCTGAATGGGGAAATGGCCCGCAAGCTTGGTGTTTCTCTGGAGAGAGTGAGTATTAGAAAATTAGTAATCAAAGAAGCTTTTAAACAAAAGGAAGAACTTAAAAAAACTCTCAAGGGACCCTTTCTGTTTCTTAAAATGGATGCCTGCACACGTCACAGAGTGAACTATTTTGCCATCAATGTCTGATTTGTTTGTGACAAAAATGAAATAGTTACCAAGACATTGGCAGTAAAAGACACCAAAGCTCATCACACCAGTGAGTTTCTCCAGGTCTTGGTGGAAAAGGTTCTGCAAGACTATGAACTTAAACATGAGCAAGTTCTTTCTGTCGTAACTGACAATGCTTCAAATATGATAAGTACTATTAAGCTAATGAATGAGAGTAATGATGGTGACCAGCAGCTAGAAGAACATTCTGGGTCCACAGACACAGAAATGTTTGAAATAGAGGAAAACAGTATTGTAACTGAGGAGCAAACTGAAGTTGCTTCAAATGAACAGCAACATGATAGTTTAGATGATCTTGTTGAAACTGTGTCAATACGTTCTTTCATTCATCACATGCGCTGTGTTGTGCATACGCTACAGCTGGCTATAAGAGACAGTCTGCAAGAAGGACATGCTGCTGCACTGATTGGCAAGGTGAGAAAATTGGCTACTGTTGCCAGAACCCCTAAAGTTGACTCAATTTTGAAGAGACGTGCTGGAAGAGGGGCAATTATTGATTAAGCCACATGATGGGGCAGTACTTACTTAATGATTCAGCGCTTGGTTGAACTGAAAACCTTTCTTGTAGACATGGCTAACCCTCAACTGACGCTAAATGAAAGTCAGTGGAATCAGGTGACTGAGCTGGAAAAATTGCTAGAGCACCCATTTACAGTGACTAAAAAATTACAAGCAGAGGACTTAACTCCAGGTATTTTCTTAAAGGAGTGGAAGAATCTGATGTTTCGCCTGTCCCAAAGAGGAGGGTTAATTGCAAGTGGCACTGCTACATCAATGAAACAGAGAGAGGAGCTACTATTACAAAATAACATTCTTTTGGCAGCTGTTTATGTAGACCCAATGCATCGGATTTTTCTAGATGATCAACAGCTAACTAAAGGAAAAGAAGCTCTTTTTAAAATAGCAGGATGAAAGGGTTGCAGGACAGTCAGGAGGAACAAGAAGAATTTGGTCGTCCTGCCACATCTTCACCCTCATCATCAACTGATGAAGAATTTAATTTCGAAAAATATTTGGATCACAAGGAGCGTGCAAAGCGTTCCAGCATAGAAGAAGAGTCATCCCCATCAAAGAACACAGCCAGTACATTTCAGCAGAATTTTTCACGTGCACTAAAAGAAATTGAGAAATTTGACCGTTCATCAAAAATAACAGTGCAACAAGCGATTCCTCTGTATCCTGACCTTGTCAGAGACGTTGCCCGAGTGGTTACTGCTTTGCCACCAACCCAAGTTAGTGTAGAGAGGTTGTTCTCTGCTCTCAAAATAATTAGATCAGATTTGAGGTCATCCATGAAGGAGGATCTGACAGAGGCAATACTTTTTCTGAGGACAAATTTATAGATTTCTTCTTATTAACTGCATAACAGTGTTTATTGCATATTTACTTACAAGAGTTTAGAAAAGTTTATAAAAGTTATTTGCTATATTCTAATTGTATTCTAATAAATATAGTTTTTGCTCTAAGTGGTCTGATTACTTATATGATGGTGAGAAACAGATTAAGCACGATGTTAATATTTTACAACAGTAAATTTATTGTTATGAATTGGCCATTTATGAAGGAGTCGGAGTCGGAGCCGGAGTCGGAGTCGGAACCTGATAAAATCCAGGAGTCGGAGTCGCAACTGTGGCTTACCGACTCCACAGCCCTGGTTTATGCTCCCCTTCTTTTTCTTGAGCAGCCATCACGTCGGCTGCGAAATGAGTGAAATCCGTGTTCTCGTCGCCTTCTAGATCTTCATCTGTGTCTCCCTTTGGACTTATTGAAGTGACTTGAGACAAATATCGGCATGGGTATTCTGAGCTTTTGACCAATACGCGATTCTGCACTGGTACTTGGATATTCTGGCAACCCACCTTTGTTCCAGCGCTCCTAACTTTGCATTTTTGCGATGAGCAAGGGGATTGTTATCGGTTCTCACCTGAACCTCTGACCCTGAGAAATCGTTAACAACCTTTTCAGATCTAACTTGAATAAACTGTAGTTATCAGGGTTCCTTTCAGTTTCTCTCAGTGACCAACTAGCATATACAGTCACCCGTTCTTTGCCTTCTTGAATTTGCACTAATACTGCTCCTAAGCAGTACAGACTTCCATTGTGTATAGTAAGAAGGGTTGGGAGAAGTCACCATAGGCCGATATGGGAGCATTGGTTAATGCTATATTCAGGGCACAAAAGGCTTCTTGCTGTCGGCGCCCTCACTGAATTGCCCGTTGTCTATGTTCCCCAGCTGATCCTCTCAGAAGCTTGTGGTGAGGGGTCGCTATTTTGGCAAAATCTTTGATGAATCTTCGATAGTAGCCAGCCAGGCCCAGGAACGCTCTTAGCTCTCTTATATTAGTCGGAATGGGCCAGTTCTGTACAGCCAACACTTTTTCTTGGGTGGGGTAGACCCCAGCACAGAAGACTGTGCCCCAGATACTCAATCTCCCTCTGGAACAAGTGAAATTTCAAAGTATTAATCTTCAGCCCAAGCTTTTGAATCCTCTCTAACACTTGTTCTAACCGACGGAGATGTTCCTCGAAGGTGAAAAATAATACAATGTCATCCAGATAGATTAAGGTCACTTTTAAATTGATCTCTCCATCAACCATTGAAAAGTTCCAGGTGTGTTAGTTAGGCCAAAGGGCATCTGGTTGAACTCATATAGACCCATGGGGAGGATGAAGGTAGTCTTCAACCGACCCTTATCGGCTGTCACGGCACAGCTGCCGAGTGCACAGGGTTCAGGGGCTCCTACCCTGACCCTAACACTAGGGGGCGCCCTAGCTTGCCCTATTCCACAGGATACCTCTGAAGATGAGAATGCCGTGGCATCCACCCTCTCCCTAACTCTTGAGTTAGCCCTCCGATTGATCTCCTCCCCCACCTGGGGAAGAGGGGCGCTTCTGTGCACCGAAGTACACCCACCAGACAAACAGGGCAACACAGAAAGGGGTAAACAGAAAACTCCAGGCACACAAAATATTCTCTCACATATAACAGAGGGAATCAGCGGGGTGTGAAGGTAGGGTGAATGAACCAAAATGGAAAAGGAATAACCACACATACGAACCAAACACCAGTCACAAGTAGTTCCTCCAAAACTCCTTTTCATAAACTCCACTCTCCACTAGCCATGCAGCAAGATGCTAGCTCTGACAAAGAACAGAGTCAGAGTCCAGATTATAAAGGGAGAGTGAGTGATTAACCGAGCTCAGCTGTGAACAGGGAAATCCAAGATGGCCGCTTAACCCCTGTTCTGCCAAAAGAAAGCAACACATTTAAAATGAAGGAGAAGTGCTTCTTCTCAAAGCAGCAGTAGGAGCCATCTGACTCTGAGGTCTTCTGGATCCAAACTGTCATGGTAACCCCGTGACGTCGGCCATAGGAACTTGCCAGTAGCCGCTGGCCAGATTGAGGGAGGAGAAATATTAAACCTTTTCCTAAATCAGACAGGGACTCTTCAATCCGTGTCAGGGGATAGGAATCCCACATCGTACAAGCGTTCAACCGTCCCATTCTTCTTCCGAACTAGTACAATGGGTGCAGCCCAAGGGCTCTGACTTTCTCAAATTACTCCATTTCGTAACATATGGGACAAGAGGTCTTTCACTTATTGATACATTCGTGGCGGAATCTGACGGTATCTCTCTCTAATGAGAGCAGTGTCCCCCATAGGTATCTCATGCTGGATAGCCTCAGTGCACCCGAAATAGTCTTCACGACGAGCGAACACCCCGTGATAACGCTGCAGTAGGCCCTCGATTTGTTCTGCTTGCTCTGGGGAAAATTCTGTAAGGTCAGCCTTCATCTGTTCTAGGAGAGAGCAACCAACCCATGCTCCCCTTTCTTTTATTCCCTTAGTGAGAGACACTGATAGGGATCTCCTTCCAGGGGTGTTAAGTCAATAGAGTCTAGTTTGGGAAGATCCTCTGGCATTAAGTTCACCTGGGCGATTTCTTTCTGAGGGTTCAACTATAAATTTATTTCGCTCAAGTTAACGCAGCATACTGGCACATGCCTGTGCCGCACTGGGGTGAGAGTTCAGGTGACCAAGAGCCCAGGTTTTGTCACCTTCTATGGGCTCAATTTGCAACTTCACCCCCTCGATAGGTACACAAGCCCTTACAGGGAGGGTGAGTGTAGTTTGTCCAATGGGTAGAGTCATGTCAGCCTCTGGAGGCATAATCACTTTGCCAAGAAGCTGAGAGGTGTCTGGTAAGTTCTGGACCTGACTCCCTTGGATGAGTTATTGAAAAACACTTTGTCTAACGTGACGCCTGGTTACGCGATTCCAGTTGCCTCTTTATGACTCACCAATCAGGAACTCCCCTACTTCCTTTAGGCTATTCATTTTCAATGTCACTATGGGCCCGGGGATTATTCGGCCTTTCACCAACACAATCCTTTTCTTTCCTAATTTTCATCCACACATACAGACAGTCATCCACATCACCCCAGCCACTGGAATGGGGAGCTGGTTGGCAGCTACTAGTCTAATATTCATCCCCTTATTGGACCAGCTGACTGCAGGGAAGTGAGCGTGGAAGTATTCTTCAGCCACAGTGGTCACCCCATGTCCATTAAACATTGAATGCGTTTCCCATCAAATCCGGCCCAAATCATGGGCCTTTCAGAGACAATGTTTTCGGAGCCTTCCTCCCCTTCTCCTGGGACATGGTACCCCACGGTGTGCTCCTCAACTGTGGGGCTCCTTAGTTTAAAGGATGCCCCCTTCTTCCTTGGCTCCGGCTTGGGCACTCTCAGGATATATGTCCTCAGCCACCACAGTTCCAACATTCAACTCTTTGCTCTTCCTTCCGGTGACGGGTCTAAGACAAGGAATGTGCGGGTATAGCATCCTCTCCTTGGTCCTTCTTTTATATATCTGAGGGGCCATCCCTTGGCAAGTTACTAGAGGCTCCTTTGAGATTGTGTAACTCTCCTCGAATATTTCTAATATCCTGACGAAATTCTCGTGCCCAGTCAGGTTCCCTGTTAGCCTCCGAGGCGGTAGCTACCTGGTGACTCTAGACCATACCCATCAAGGCGGGTGCCTCTTTTTCTCGAACTTGTGCCTCAGCCCCGTTTCCAAGAAAGTCATGTCCGGATTAGTCAGTTACTGCTCCTTCAGAGCCTGTCGCAGGTAGGGTTCCCTTAGTCCGGCAACAAATTGATCCCACAGTACTTCGTCTAAGGATCCCAGCCCTTGAAATTCCTCTTCTTGGCGATATGGGCCGTCACCTCCCGCAGAGCAATTGCCTCACTTTCCCCTTGAATTTATTTAAATAAGCGCATGGGTAAGTTACCAAGGTCAGTAGTGTCACTGTGCATAAGGGCTAGCTCTGCCTGCGTGGCTGGAGTCATAGGGTACATGCTGATCATCATCTGCAGTCTCTCCACCCAATCCCTCAACTCTATATTATTCCCCGCGAATTTTGGGAAGTTACTGAGCAGGGCCCCTAGGGCAATACTTCTCCTGACATGTCCCCCATCACCCTGTCCCGCCATTTCCGCACTGGAATGTTGCATCCTGCCGAATACGCCAAATATAGTGCAGTCAAACAACTAATATAAACTGTAAAATGTTTTATATGGTAACAATTTCTTTACAACATTTGACAGTAAAATTAGCAGCCAATCACATAACAGAATAAATTATCAGAGTACACTAGAATTCAGGGGTTGGTAGTTTCAAATGATCTACTGGAGGAAAGGGGAACTATATTAACTATAGTGGGCAAGAGGCAGTCTTTTAAAGCTTTGGCAATACTCTGTTCCTATCACAACTCGTTGTCCCTTTGCCCCGTAACTTCCTATCCACTTTTGCAATGCCGCTCTGGCGTCTGCTGGTCCTCGAATGACTGTCTTTCCCTCTATCTGTGACTGGTACCATATGTCCCTGTAAGCGGTAATGGCCTGTTTTGTGTATCCTTCTTGGTCGTCGACCTGACCATGAATCTCCAATCTGACAACTCCGAAGCTTTTGCGACGTCTTGTCACTGCCGCACACGTCTGAGAACTGTGCTACCACAACCTGTTCCCGTTCTGTTGACAGACGTCACCCGTATGAAGAATCTTGACTGGCATCGCTCGAGTCTTCACCGTCGACTTCTCGGCTGGGAACCTTTACTGGCATCACTTGGGTCTTCGAGGCTTGAACGTCGACGTCTGTCCTGGGCGGATACGTGGCACCTTTCTTCCTGACAGGAGCTCCGGACGCTACTGTTGCTCCTCCCGTCTCTCTCTTCAGTGTCATAATCACCTCAAAACTTGTACACGTGCTGTTTTTCTCTTCAGCTCATTTTCCTGACAATGCTGTCCCCAGAGACCTGATCAAACTCCTCCCCTCTGCCAAACCTCCATGCTGTTCTGGTACCAGTGTCTTGTCTCTTCACACACAAAAAAAAATTGCATATCATGTGGGAGACTCCTCAAATGTATGGAAGAAGGTGCAGTGGTCAGATGAGACCAAAATAGAACTTTTTGGCCACCAAGGTAAATGCTATGTCTGGCACCAAACCAACACAGCTCATCAACCCAAGAACACCGCACTGAAGAATAGTGGTCGCAACATCATGCTGTGGGGATGTTTTTCAGCAGCAGAGACATTGAAAATGGTCCGAGTCTGGGGTAAGGTGGATGGCGCTAAATACAGGAATATTCTTCAGCAAAACCTGTTTCAGTCTGTCAGTGATTTGAGACTGGGAAGGAGGTTAGCCTTCCAAAAAGACAACGACCCAAAGCATACTGCTAAAGCAACACTCAAGTGGTTTAAGGGGAAATGTGTAAATGTTTTGCAGTGGCCTAGTGAAAGCTCAGACCTTAATCCAATTGAGAATCTGTAGTCAGACTTGAAGATTAGTGTTCATCATAGGAAACCACCTGACTTGAAGGAACTGGAGCACTTTTGCCTTGAGTAATGGGCAAAATTCCCAGTGACAAGATAAAGAAAGCTCAGAGACTTATCCAAAGTGACTTTCAGCTGTAATTGCAGCAAAAGGAGGCTCTACAAAGTAGTCACTTTAGGGGGGTGAATAGTTATGCACACTGAAGTTTTCAGGTATTTTGTCCTATATGTTGTTTTCTTCACAATAAAAAGAAAACCAAATGTTCACATTTGTAGGCATGTTATTTATATAAACTTATGCAAACCCTTAAAAAAAAATCTGTGAAATTCCATGTTAGGTAGCAAAACACGAAGGGGGGTGAATACTTCCAAAAGCCACTGTATATAGTTTTTTTTATGTTTGGCTGCTGTCATGCTGTCACACACTAAAAGACGCATCGTTTTGCAAAATAAAGTTTTTGCATCGCCATATTTTGAGAGCTATCATTTTCACGCCGACAGAGTCATGTGAGGGCTCTATTTTTGCGGGACAAGTTGATGTTTTTATTGGTACCATTTTTTAGCTTATAACATTTTTTGATCGCTTTCTATTATGATTTTTGGGAGGCAGAATTAACAAAAAAGAGTAATTCAGAAATTGTTTTTTGGGCGGTTTTATTTAATGGCGTTCACAGTGTGGTAAAAGTGATAACATTTCTTTATTCTTCTCTTCGGGTCAGTACGATTACAGCGATACCACATTTATATAATTTTTTATGTTTTGTCACTTCTTCACAATAAAAACTATTTTATAGAAAAAATATTGTTTTTGCATCGCTTTATTCTGAGAGCTATAACTTTTTTATTTTTTTCACTGATGAGGCTGTATGTTGGCTTGTTTTTTGAAGGGCAAGGTTGTATTTTCAGCGATACTCTTTTTAGTAACATTGGTCTTTTTGACTGTGTTTTATTCCACTTTTTTTCCACCGGTATGATGAAAAACCATAGTTTTTTGCCACTTTTTTTTTTACAGTGTTCACTGAAAAGGTTAACTAGTGAGACAGTTTTGTAGATCAAATCGTTCCAGACGTGGCAATACTAAATGTGCTTATTTTTTTGTTTTTGCATCATGCATTGCAATGTATGAGACCTGTGTGATTACACAGGCAGAACCACTGTTATAACCAGTCTATGGCTGGGTGTAACAGGCCACTGTACATGGCACACCAGGCGGTTATTGTTTGACATCTGGGTGCCGTGACAACCATCGACTCCCCTTGATTTTGTCACGGGGGTGCCAATGGGATTTAGAGAGGGAGCCGCTTCCCTCTCACAACCTTTCAAATGTTGCGATCGCTCTCAATCGTGGCATCTGGAGGGATAATGAGCCTAGGTCTGTGCTGGCACCGTCCCTGGCTCTCATTGCAGGAGCTCGGTTGTTAGCTGCGTCAAGCTCCTGCGGGGATCATGTGGGAGGTGCTGATATTTTAATACTTCCTGCATGATCATATTGTGATAGGTCAGTCACATTGACTGACCAAACACAGCGCTCTGAGCATGGGGACCACCGGCATAGGTCCCCGCACCTCTTCCCGTGCTGCTCAGCTGTTAGCATGTTACTGTCACAGCATGTTTACACGCATTGACAGTTTTAAATCACAATGGACATAGCACGTCACGATGTGGAAACTGCTCATGACATGCTATGTCTGCCATTGGTCGTAAAGGGGTTAAACAAACCGCCAATACTGTGTTTTGTTGCTCTGGTCCCTGTTGTGTGGATTCAGCAGTGACGCTACGTCGACAGCCCTGCAGCTAATCACTCCGCTCAGCAGGTCTGCGAATGTAAATGGCAGAAGCTGCGGAGTTTAGTATTGTTTGGGTGCAGCGCTGTTGACATTATGCCGATGCTGCAGCTAAACAGAGAGAGGGGTAGTGGGGAAGACTCAGTATATAACCCAGTAAGAGCAAGCAAAGCTAGCGTGCAAAAGATTGCTGAAAGAGGACAATCCCTTCAACCCCTTCATCCCAGGGTGATTTTCCGTTTTCACCTCCACCTTTTCCAAGAGCCATAACTCCTTTCTATTCCAACAAAATAGAAGTATGATGGCTTGTTTTTTGTTTGGTGAGTTGTACTTTTAAATTACATCATTCATTTTATCATGTGATGCACTGGAAAGCAGAGAAAAAAAATGAAAGTGTGCTGAGTTGCAAAAAAATTGCAATACCAAAATTGTTTTTTGGGTTTACCATGTACACTAAAGTATGTAGTAAAACGGACCAGGCAGTATGATTCTCCAAGTCAGTCGGAGTATGCAGATACCACATACAGTGGTGGCCAAAAGTATTGGCACCCCTGCAATTCTGTCAGATAATACTCCGTTTCTTCCTGAAAATGATTGCAATCACAAATTCTTTGGTATTATTATCTTCATTTAATTTGCCTAAAATGAAAAAAACACAAAAAGAATTGTCCTAAAGCCAAATTGGATACAATTCCACACCAAACCTAAAAAAGGGGGTGGACAAAAGTATTGGCACTGTTTGAAAAATCATGAGATGCTTCTCTAATTCGTGTAATTAACAGCACCTGTAACTTACCTGTGGCACCTAACAGGTGTTGGCAATAACTAAATCACACTTGCAGCCAGTTAACATGGATTAAAGTTGACTCAACCTCTGTCCTGTGTCCTTGTGTGTACCACATTGAGCATGGAGAAAAGAAAGAAGACCAAAGAACTGTCTGAGGACTTGAGAAACCAAATTGTGAGGAAGCATGAGCAATCTCAAGGCTACAAGTCCATCTCCAAAGACCTGAATGTTCCTGTGTCTTCCATGCGCAGTGTCATCAAGAAGTGTAAAGCCCATGGGACTGTGGCTAACCTCCCTAGATGTGGACGGAAAAGAAAAATTGATGAGAGATTTCAACGCAAGATTGTGCGGATGGTGGATAAAGAACCTCGACTAACATCCAAACAAGTTCAAGCTGCCCTGCAGTCCGAGGGTACAACAGTGTCAACCCGTACTATCCGTCGGCGTCTGAATGAAAAGGGACTGTATGGTAGGATACCCAGGAAGACCCCACTTCTTACCCCGAGACATAAAAAAGCCGGGCTGGAGTTTGCCAAAACTTACCTGAGAAAGCCTAAAACGTTTTGGAAGAATGTTCTCTGGTCAGATGAGACAAAAGTAGAGCTTTTTGGGAAAAAGCATCAACATAGAGTGTACAGGAAAAAAAAAGAGCCATTCAAAGAAAAGAACACGGTCTCTACAGTCAAACATGGCAGAGGTTCCCTGATGTTTTGGGGTTGCTTTGCTGCCTCTGGCACTGGACTGCTTGACCGTGTGCATGGCATTATGCAGTCTGAAGACTACCAACAAATTTTGCAGCATAATGTAGGGCCCAGTGTGAGAAAGCTGGGTCTCCCTCAGAGGTCATGGGTCTTACAGCAGGACAATGACCCAAAACACACTTCCAAAAGCACTATAAAATGGTTTGAGAGAAAGCACTGGAGACTTCTAAGGTAGCCAGCAATGAGTCCAGACCTGAATCCCATAGAACACCTGTGGAGAGATCTCAAAATGGCAGTTTGGAGAAGGCACCCTTCAAATATCAGGGACCTGGAGCAGTTTGCCAAAGAAGAATGGTCTGCAATTCCAGCAGAGCATTGTAAGAAACTCATTGATGGTTACCGGAAGCGGTTGTTCGCAGTTATTTTGGCTAAAGGTTGTGCAACCAAGTATTAGGCTGAGGGTGCCAATACTTTTGTCTGGCCCATTTTTGGAGTTTTGTGTGAAATGATCAATGATTTGATTTTTGCTTCATTTTCTATTGTGTTTTTTCCTTGCAAGCAAATTAAATGAAGATAATAATACCAAAGAATTTGTGATTGCAATCATTTTCAGGAAGAAACTGAGTATTATCTGACAGAATTGCAGGGGTGCCAATACTTTTGGCCACCACTGTATGCGGGGCTGGTGCCACCATCCGGCGAACCCAGGAAATGCTGGGGTAATTGGACAAACGGGGAGGCCAACTCGCTGTCGGCATGGAGAATAACTACCGCAGTAGCAGTTGTGATTGCCTGGGCCCAGCTGGTGAGGAGCCCGCCAACATCAGCAAATATTTTAGCTAGATGTGCATCCTTGGACGCACATTCAACTGAAGTGTAGTGTAGCGAACAGACCCATTGGGTCCGTGCGCAGCAAAACACACTGCCAGCCAATCAGAGGTAAGCAGCTGACGTTGGCGTGCACGTGACCGGGGTCGCATGGGGTCAACTTTTATATATTTTCTTAATATTTTTAAAAACTTTTTTTTACACTTTGTTCATGCTTCAATAGTCTTCTGGGGAGACTAGAATCATCACTTGTCAGATCTCCTCTGCTACACATAGGCGATGAGCAGATTTGCTCACTTGCTATGAGCGCCGACCATTGGGAGAGATTGACAGCGGCATTTAACTGGTTAACAGCTGCGGGTGGATCGTGATTTCACCCGTGGCTGTTGTGGGCACATGTCAGTTGTATAGATCAGCTGACATGTGCCTGGAAAAGTGCGGGCTCAGTGTTGGAGCCCGCGCTGAGCAGGGGTTATGATATCAGGCGTACTATTATGTCTGACGTCATAAAGTGGTTAATATATGGAACACTATAGGCTGTTCATTATACTGTATGGGTGACTATGGGTTGCGCATTATACTACATTGATAAAAAAAAATATGAAAATGGGCTGTGAAAATGGGCTGTGCATTATACTATATGGATTACTATTGGTTTCGCATTATACAACAAGGAAGACTATAGGATGAGCATTATACTCCATGGATAACTATGGGATGAGCATTATACTCCATGGTTGACTATGGGATGAGCATTATACTCCATGAATGACTATTGGCTGTGTATTATACTACATACATGGATGACTATGGGCTGTGCATTGCACTGCTATATTGATGACATTTTTTTATTTAAATGGTGAAAAAAAATATGAAATTTTTAAGACAAAATTTTGCTTTTGTCGCCATTTTCCCAAGACCTATAGCATTTTTATTTTTTGTGATATGGAGCTATATGAGGGGCTATCATTTGTGCCTTGAGCTGACATTATATTGATACTATTTTGGGATAGATACAATGTTTTGATCGTTCTTTACAGCATTTTATTGCAATGTTGTGGCGGCCCAAAAAAAAGTAATTCTGGACTTTCAACTTTTTTCTCGTTACGCTATTTACAAATCTGATTAGCTTACTTTATATTTTTTATTTGTTTTATTTTGAATGGAGCAAAAGGGGGTGTTTTGAACTTTTGGTTTTCATTTTTTTATTACTTTTTAAAACAGTTTTTTTTTTTTACTTTTTACTGGCTTCAATAGTCCCCTTAGGAGACTTTGAAGCTGTGATCATCCGATCGCCTGTGCTACACATAGAAGGGCTTTAGCCCTGCTAAGTGTAGTTGAAATCACCATCTCTTATGAATGCCGAATCTTCGGCAGACCCCTGGCTCTCATGACAACCCATCGGCGCCCCGTGATCACGTGACAGGAGTGTTGATGGGTGGGTCTTGTGACACACTTCTAGACATTGTGTGTTAAATGCTGCTGTCAGTGATTAACAGCCGCATGTGGATGTCGCATGAGCAGGGAAAGATGCGGGCTCAGCATCGGAGCCCGTATCAAAGGAAGGGACACGACTTTGGAAGTACCAATATTTCCAAGGTTGTGAGGGGGTTATACCTTCTACTAAATTTAGGTCATTATAATTTAGGACTAATTATGAATATATCTGAAATTTGATGAAAATTTGAAAAAATTGAATTTGTATACCTTTAAAACAGTCAGTTCACATAAAATAGTTAATAGATAACTTTTACAGAATTAAACCTACAGTACATTTAAGACCATGTCCAGCATTTAGTCAGTATTTTACATCAGTAAGCCAAAATCAGGAACGGAACAATAAGGCCACGTGTATTTTTTTTGTGTGCGTTATTTAACATGCGCTTTTGACACTGTCTCTGTGTCTTTAAATTATTCATATACTTAGGTGCGGATTACATGTGTTTTTGATGCGTTTCCGCTCTGTAAATGCACTAAAAACACATGTGCATTTTTTACTTGCGGATTTTCCGAATCTAGCGTTAAGTTTATGAGGAAAATCTGCACAGAAACCTCAGCGTACCCTCAAGAGAAATTGACATGTTGCGCATTTGAAAAATGGACCGCAGGTCAGTTTACACAACGTAAAGAAGAAGCACAGTGGGCGTGTGATTTCTAGAAATCCCATCCACTTTGCTGGAACTGTAAGATGTTGCGTTTAAGATGCAGGGAAAATGCGCAGTGTCAAAAACGCAATAAAAGCTCATCGTGGGAACGTAGCCCGATAGAAACACGCAACACTTCTGCATTTTTCACCCACTCCTGATTTTGGCTTACCAATACTGATGTAAAATACTGAACATGTGAACGTAGCCTAAATCTCCACACACACTACAACAAGACCCCTGTGAGATGAACTAAACACAAAACAAACCAAATGGGACAAGAACCAGTTAAGGCTATTTGCACAAGCGTCTTTTTCAGCTACATTCTGCCCAGAATCCGCTTGAAAAAGTGCCACATAGGCATCCCATAAAATGAGCATTGTGCACAGTAATGTATTGTGATTGCTGGCCACGTTATGCCTTATTTCACTTCTTTTAACTGTTTCAGGGTTCGTAAACCCTGAAGCGGTTAGAAAAAGTAACATGTTCAATCTTTGGGCGGCTTCTTTTGGGAAGCTGCCATGCTCTATATTCAGAGTACAAATTGAAAACCGCCAGTGAAACTGCTTTAGGAAAACAATTGCAGGCGTTATCATGAAGTGGCTTCAATTGGGAATATGTGGCAGCTGCGATGCTGTGTGCACATACCCTAATACTGGATTTGTCAAATAAAAAAAAAAGATTGTAATAATAATATAAGAGGCCAAACTAAAAAGATAAGCATCAGGGGGAAGTTCTGAAAATATGGTAGCAAACAAAGGGGAACAAAAGTCTCCCTGATACAAGAGGCATCCCCCCCCTCCACATTTTGTAGCCATCGGTTTACAATAGTAATGTGGCACTAGCAACACTAGGAAATTAATTAGCATATATTATCAATATAATTGTACATGTCATAAGAAATACTGAAAGTCACACAGTGTAATAATGTTAGATATAACTAAGATAATACCACAATCATGAAACCAAGAGCTCAGAGATGATCCCAGAAATAAAGGACCTTTATATAGATACAATATATTACTTGACAGTTAAACAGCGTAAAGAGCAACAAGCCTACTGTGAGACAGTGAGTGGAATTATATGCGAGGACTGGTATGTATCCCCCAGGATGTGCTTAAAAGCATATTGAATCGCTGGAGAGCATAGTAATCACAGTTACTATACAAAATAAAAGTGTGGACTGGGTCAAGTTATTTGACCAAGTCAGTTTAGGAAAACCTGTATTGGGCTTTTATTTTTGGAGAGATCTGTAGGATGGTAGTGGGACGGATCTCTCCCTCCATTCTGGACCGTACAAATGGCCCATGGTCATGTTTTTTATTTAAACCTGCAGTTAAGTTTTGGATTTCACATGAAGCAGAACTGAAGGCACTGTGGATGTATGACTGGATATGTGAAGCTAGCACAGACCAGAGCCAGCAACGTGGGCATCAATGATGGCACCCGAGAACCTTACGGGGATGCAAGTGCTAGCAGCACTGGGCTTTATTGAAGTGTTCCCAGCTGCTAATCGGACGTGAGCAATTTCATGTGTGCAGTATTTGGACAATAAAGGACATTTTACTTAACTTGCCTAGGTCACTGTCTCACTAAATTTTCTGGTGGAAACACTGCTGCCTTACATATGGTGGAGAATGCGAGCAGTGTGAATTGAGACATACCCCGAAGAAAACTGCGTGTCGGTAATCAAGGCTGCAAAATTACAAATCAGGCCCGTGGAAAATATGTAGTAACTACTAAAGAACTTGGTCCTCCCCCAGCAGCAGCAGCTGCAGTTTAAGTGGCAACAACAGGAGCAGCACCAACAGCAACAGCTGTACCAGTAGAACCAGACGAACAATCTGATTCTGCAACAGACTGTGGCCCTGCGAGAGACTGCCAACCCTGGTTCGTCTTGAGGCCTGGGACATCGTCAGGTCGACACTGAGGAAGATGAGTCCAGAGGACGACATAGAAGCTTTCCTCACCATGTTTGAATGCTCAGCGAAGTGGGAGAGCTTGCCAATTTTCCAGTGGGCTGAAGTGGTGACTCCGTTCCTGATGCGAGACTCCCAGCCAGGAACGGAGGTACTTTAACCTCCGCCAGGAGGATGGCCAGAACTATGGGAAACTCAAAGGTGAGATCCTTGCCCGTATGGAAGTTAATACATATGTATGGGAACACCTTGAGTACCAGTGGTCATTTGTGGAAACCAGCCCAGCTTGGCGTTTGATTTGTTACAGTTACAGTAAAAAATGGCTCCAGCCTGAGACCTTGAGCCCAGCCTAGATGGTAGAGAGGGTAGTAGTCGACCAGTTGGTGCGACCTTCGCCAGTAGCCATACAGCGCTTGGCGTGACAAGGGGACCCATGAAGTCTATATCAGGTGGCCTGATCTAGGGTAAGGTGGCCACACACGACTTTGTACGAGATTCTGCCCCACTGCAAATATCATGCCGGGCCCTACGAGCCCAGAAACATGTGAAAGGGATACGATTCTCTGCTGCGGTTAGTCTGGACCATGCCACAATTGAGGGGGAAGAGTCCAGTATACCCTAAACCGATCTCGCTGACCAGAAGTCCCACTGCTATCAGGTGCTGGCTGTGCCAAGGGCCAGGACATGTGGTGGCTGCCAACTTCTCCCTGACTGCAGAGCCCAATGACTGCGGGTTTACTCAACAGTTATCTATATATGCCTAGACAAGCAATGAGGGGAATGCTGGGGTCATCAGATGGTCTCTGTCCTTGAAAAAATTTAGTTTTTCAGTGGAACATCGAGCTAGGAAGTCACAAAGCAATGTGGATGCCCTGTCACGGGCACCCTGCTCACAGGTGTTCAACCCCACAAGTTACAACAGAGGGGTGGGTGGTAGGATAATGAGGGGAAGCAAATGCGAGGGCCATTATGTATTCACCAAAATGTGCTAAAAAGCATACTGAACCGCTGGAGTACATACTAATCACAGCCACGGCTGTTGTTATCATGCAAAGTAAAAGTAAGTGTGGACTGGGTGAAGTTATTTGACCAAGTCAGTTTAGGAAAACCAGTATTAAAAATACAGTTTAGTCCAATTCCATTCAGCTAAAATATTACTTCAGACACAAATTTTACCCTGCACAATTTATTATGCAATTTATCCTGTAAGCAGCATTGCAAAAATAATAGCAGTCCAATACGACTAACCAGATTAATCACTGTTTTTGGCATAAATTATATTACCACATGTCAAACAATTTACCAGTTGCTGCAGTAGATTCTAAGAAAACCAACAGACTCAGCCTTCATGATCTGCATGTTTTGGAGTCTGTGTATTTGAATAATTAATTGTAGGGGTGTGTGTTCAAAATAATAGCAGATCAATTAGTGAGGTCAATTAGTGAGGTCAATCATTCTGTGAAGAAACAGGTGTGAATCAGATGGCCCTTATTTAAGGGTGAAGCCAGCACATGTTGTACATGCATTTCTCCTTGAAAGTCTGAGAAATATGATTCGTTTAAAGCATTGTTCAGAAGAACAGTGTACTTTGATTAAAAAGTTGATTGGAGAGGGTAAAACTTATAAAGAAGTGCAGACAATGATAAGCTGTTCAGCTAAAATGCTCTCCAATGCTTTAAAATGGAAAGCAAAAACAGAGAGATGTGGAAGAAAGTAGAAGACAACCATTTGCAAGGATCTAAGAATAGCCAGAATGGCAAAGGCACAACCAGTGATCAGCCCCAGGATGATCAAAGACAGTCTCCAGTTAACTGTGAATACTGTGACAGAAGATGCATGTGTGAAACTAATCTCTTAGCAAGAAGTCCTCGAATGTCCCACTGTTAAAAAAAAGACGTACTGAAGAGGATACAATTTGCAAAGAACTCATCAACTGGCCTAAAGAGAAATGGAGAAACATTTTGTGGACTGATGAAAGTAAAATTGTTCTTTTTGGGTCCAAGGGCAGCAGACAGTTCACTTCAGATAGTGAAGCATGGTGGTGCAAACATCATGATATGGGCATGTCTCTCTTACTATGGTGCTGGACCTATTTACCGCATACCAGGGATCATGGACCAGTTTGTAAATATTAAAATACTTGAAGAGGTCATGCTGCCTTACGCTGAAGAGGATATGCCCTTGAAATGGGTGTTTCAACAAGACAACAACCCTCAATACACCAGTAAACAAGCAAAATCTTGGTTCCAGTCCAACAAATTGGAGGTTATGGAGTGGCCAGCCCAATCCCCGGACCTTAATCCGATAGAATACTTGTGGGGTGACATAAAAAATGCAGTTTCTGAGGCAAAGCCAACAAATGCCAAAAAATTGTGGGATGTAGTCAAAGCATCCTGGGCTGGAATAACAGTTGACAGGTCCCAGAAGTTCGTTGACTCTATGCAACATAGATATGAAGCAGTTCCAAAAAAACTGTGGGTATACAACTAAATTTTAGGTCAGTGATCCACAGGAATGCTAAATCTTCAAAAAAGAGTACATATTGTGAGTTTGTAAAGACAAATGTAGACACTGCTATTATTTTGAACAGCCCAATGTTCATTTTTTTTGTTATTTTCTGTAAAGTAGTTAAAAGTTATATACATTTCTCTTCATGTTTTGAATTAGAAAACAGTGTGCAATGTTTCCAATGAATCGAAATAAAAACTAGTATGAAGTTTTTGTGCTTAACTCATGTTTTTGAACTCTGCTATTATTTTGAACACTACTGTATAGGTCATTAAGGGTATACAATTAACTTTCAAAGTTTCATATTTTTCAAAATTTTCTGAAACTTTGAAATATTTTCATGAATAACAACAAAACATACTGATCTAAATTTACCAGTACCAGGTACAATGTGTTACAAAAACAGGATTTTTGGTTACTGACCGTAAAATCTGTTTCTCAGAGCCTTCATTGGGGGACACAGGAAACCATGGGTGTATGTTGCTGCCACTAGAAGGCTGACACTATGCTGGGGAGGAGCTATTTTTTTGTGCATTGTACACCCCACCAACTGCCATTAAGTTAATCAGTTTGTATACAAGCAGTAGGAGAAGCAACATTAAACAGAGAGGAATACAAGAAAAAAATAAACTGTAACATAACAATAAAAGTTAGTAAAGCTGTCAAAATGGGGGGGTGCTATGTCCCCCAATGAAGACTCTGAGAAACAGATTTTACGGTGAGTAACCAAAAATCCTGCTTTCTCTATTGATTCATTGGGGGACACAGGAAACCATGGGATGTCCCAAACCGGTCCCTGGCGAGGGAAACAACAGAAAGAAACTCCATTCAGGTTGGAGAACTAACCACTGTCACCTGCAGGATTCTCCTACCTAGGGTGGCATCTGCTGAAGAATAGGTATGAAACCTGTAAAACTTGGTGAACGTGTGGATGGAGGACCAGGTTGCCGCTTTGCAAAGCTGTTGTCACAGCTGTGTCAGGTTTGACAGACAGTCATTCTGGATCCAGCTATAGAAAGTCTCTGTACTTGCCCTTGCAGACATCTTCTTGATCCTTCCATCATCGGAGGACCCAGCGGTGATCTCCACCTTCTGCTGCTAATTGACACACCTTTGCTGGATCTTTAACCCCTTTCCGACGTGGTCAGTAATAGCACGCACCACATCGGAAAGGCCGGTTCAGCGGGGGCTCCGGCGCTGAGCCCACGCTGAACCGGGCACATGTCAGCTGATTTATACAGCTGACATGTGCCCACAACAGCCGCGGGTGGAATCGCGATCCACCCGCGGCTGTTAACCAGTTAAATGCCGCTGTCAATCTCTGACAGCGGGATTTAACTTGCACTTACAGGAAGCATGTCCTAAGCCCCGCCCATCGGTGACCCCGTCACGTAACCGTGGGTCACCGATGGATTGGCATGTCTCAATTGCTTTGAGCGCCACCCAGTGGTTGGCACTCATAGCAAGTGAGCATTTCTGCTACATAGAGGCGATCTGCTCATGCCAAATTCTTCTGGAAGAGGATAGTAAGTGCAGAGACTTGGCCCTTCAAGGAGCTGACAGCAAGTCGTGCGTCAAGCCCAGCCTGAAGGAAGGCCAAAATTGCCAGAAGGGCGAATGTCATAGGTGCGTTGTGATTAATCTCACAATGGAAAAAGGCCGTCTGATAGTATACTCGAGACGATGATGGCTTCCATACCCAGATCATCGTCTGAACAACTCGTTCTGAAAATCCAGATGCTCTTAGGACCAGGGTTTCAACAGCCAAGCCGTCAAATCGAGCAACCGAGAATTTCCGGTGGGAGATGGGGCCCTAGGAAAGCAGAGGTGATCTGTCCTGGAGCTTCCAAGGGGCATCTGCGAGAAGACTGACGACCTCTACATACAAGGACCTCGTGGGCCAATCCGGAGCGATCATGATGACCGACACCCCTTCTTCTTTGATCTTCAACAGTCTGGGAAGAAGGGAAAGAGGCGGGAACAGATAAGGAAGTGCAAATTGCAACCAGGGTTTCGACAGCACATCGACTCCCACCATGAGGGGGTCGTGGGACCTGGAGATGAACTGCGGCACCTTCGTGTTAAACCAGGACACCATGAGATCTACAACCGAAGTGCCCCTCCTCAGGCAAATCTCAAGGAAGACGTCCTGATGTAGAGACCATACCATCGCGACTGAGAAAATCGGCGGACCAGTTCTCGACGCCGGGGATATGCACTGCGGATATTGCCGGCACCCTGCTATCAGCACAGAGAAGGATCTTGGAGACTTCGGATAATGCCAAAGGACTCAGAGTCTCTCCCTGGTGGTTGACATATGCCACCACCGTGGCATTGTCTGTCTGAACTCGGACTGGTAGGCCTCCGAGAAGGTCCTGCAGTGACGAAGGAACAATGGAATGGCTCTGATCTCTAGAATATTGATCGGCAGAGTGGACTCCTCCTGCGACCAATGTCCCTGGACAGCAATGATGTGGAGTACCGCTCCCCAGTCAAGGAGGCTGGCATCTGTAGTCACCACTTGCCAGTGAACGGGGAGAAAGAATCGACCCTGATTAATAAGAGGGGAACACAGTCACCAGTTCAGAGACATCCTGACCCGGGACGAGATCCGAACTGGACGGTCAAGGGAGAGAAATGATCTGTTCCATTAGGAAAGGATGGCGTGCGGAAGTGGTCTGTTGCGGAACTGCTCAAAAGGAATCGCTACCAACACCTCCACCATCCTCCCCAGGACCGCCATAGCCGAGCAGAGCGATAAAGGTTGAGGGGTCTGAAGAGAGCTACCAATCGGCTGGTGCGCGGTGAATAGGATGCCGAGGAAGATCAGGCGCTGGGTAGGAACAAGACAAGATTTTTTCCTGTTTACAAGTCACCCGAGTCGAGACAGTGTATTAAGAGCAATGGAAAGACTCTCCTGGGCGAGGGAGAAGGATGGAACCTTGACGAGAATGTCTCAAGGTAAGGAATGATCACTAGGCCCCTGACCTGAAGGACCATTACCACTGCCATTATCTTTGTGAAAAGTGTGAGCTGTAGAAAGGCCGAATGGCAGGGTGACGAACTGGAAGTGGTCCTGAAGTACCGCAAAGCGCAGGAATCTCTGATCCACTGGGAAGATAGGGACATGGAGGTAGGTGTCTTGGATGTCTATAGAGCACAGGAACTCTTGCAACTCCATGGAAGCTATTACTGAACGAATGGTGAAGACAAACCCTTCTGTTCAGTAATTTTAAATCCAGGATGGGACAAACTGACCAGTCCTTCTTTGGAACCACAAAGAGTCTCGAATAAAAGCCTGTGAAACGTTCCTGAATT